>NC_056744.1:1284979465-1285174465 GCF_019279795.1 Protopterus annectens | reverse complement strand
CTTGGTATTCTGTTTTGATTTTTTTATGAAAACATCTGTTTGCTGGTGTTTGCAGAAAGATATGTTTTCATCCTGTAGAGAAATAATGCTGGTATTGTCTTTATCCATTCAAACGTCCTTGCTTAACAGTGTCATATGATAGAAACATGTACAGATTGTTTTCCTGTTGTCCATTCTTTAAAGAAGCAGGTGAGCTTTCTTGCTAACAGTGTGAAATGCATACATTTTTGCTAATTTTGTAGGAAAACATGTCCATTAAGCAAATTCCTTATTTTCCAAGCCACAGTCATTTAGTATGGATGCTAGTCACATATTACTAAATTCTGTTTCTACAGTTAAGAAAGCTTTATTGTATACCTTATGTATGTTACATATTTGTTACATAATTACTTTCAACCTTAATACATTGTTGAGCATACACTTACAATTCCCTTTTTAAACATACTAACAAAACATTTTATAATGATATGTATTTTTTCTTTTGATACAAGTCAAAATGCAATTTTACACAGTTAATACAATGATAAAAAGTATTACTACTAAAACTGACTGTATCTAACAACTTTTTCTTTTGCAGACCATTCTGTGAAAATATTTTATCAGTTATGGGCTGTGTCTGCTTTAGTTTTAACTTGATTAATTTATTCTTTTGCAATCACAGAATGAAATTCATGACTTAGAACTGTTCCATTAACTCTTTGCAGCTGTTGAATTAACTATTTACCTTTATAAGTCATTTTGTACCAAAAGATTAGAGATAGAATAATATCTAACTAGTTAAGCTCTTTCATCTACAGTAAGTAGACTTCTTCAGAACACTTCAAATGGTTTTCTAGGCTCATTGAGATGTTGTACTGAGTGGTCAATGAAATGCATTTAACCCAGCTGATAATTGTTTGTAGTGTTCTGAAGAAGTCTACTTACTCTAGATGAAAGCGCTTAACTAGTTATATATTTGTCAATAATAAAAGTTTCTACTTCGGTTTGTGTCCAGTTCATGCTACTCTGCAACTTATTAGGACTGTGATACATCAACAGCGGAATTTTTATCATTGGTGTGTGTTTTATTCTTGGGTCGATTTCGCTGTACTATTATTTATCTTTATAAAATAATATCTATAAGAGACAAGAACTGTGTGCTACTGCAAACATTATTTAGTGCTATTAATGTACAGTTGCAGTGTCATTTTAACCATAACATTGTGGTCATATCTCTGAACTGCCCATACACTTTAATTGACAGTGAAGTGAACATCTTGAACACCTTGGTAAAGTACTGAACTGGGCTTAGATAATAAATATTTGAATGTAATTATTTCAGTATATTTAATACTTGAGAATTAAAAAAAAACATGATTTATACACTAAAGAATTCTATGTACATATTAGTCATATTAGCTGTATGAGTACAATATTTTAATATGATTTTTCTCTACCTGGGGTAACCGATACTAGTACAGATAAAATGATGGTCTAAAATCAGTGATAAAACTGCAACTTGAAACTAGTGATAAAATTACAACTTGACAAATTACTTTTGAACTTGTTGCTTTACAGTGTGTTGTTATACATCATATATCTATACAGACTGTTTGCTACTCATGCATTTCAATCTAATAGGTACCCTGGACCCATTTTTTTTTAATTTTATTTGTACTGAATTCTTTTGCATTTGTACATGCAAAGACTGTAAAGTACATTTAGTCTAATCTACAAATTTAGTAACATTAACATCAAGCAAAATCTTGGAAAATTCTTATGTCTCTTTATAAATATCTAGTGGATTTGCCACCAAAGGCAACTACATACCCAGAAATTAGAAACATTCATGCTTTTTGCATACCAACATTGTCTTGCCAAAAACATATTAAAATATTGTGACCAGTATTGCTCATTTTTTCATATCCTTACTCTCTCTCTTGTATAACTTTACAGTTTAGCAGGTTGTAAATACAATTTAATACTAAGGAATGAAAAACCTTGGCCTGTCAGGTTTAATCTGTTTAAGCTTAAAAACACCAAAGCCCCAGAAACCGGATGTAAAAAGCAACACAAAGTTTAATGTTCAAATGAAGTAAAAGCAGTCACTAGAAGTTCAGTGAAAAAGATACATCAACACCCAAAACGAAGTCACAGACAGATTAAAGTGTAATATCCAAAGCAGGTTAAAAGCACACTGTCCCGACTCCAGTATACAAAGTAGCCATACGAAAACTAAAATCCAGTATTTCCATGCACCATTCAGTGGGTACAAAGCCTAATGTGAGGCAGTGGCCACATAAGTTCTATAAAGTTCCGGAGTACTGTATATTGCTTTATAAATGCCCTGCTACAGACCCAGTGGTTGTTTCTGTTGCTACTGATAAGGCATCCAGACTTTTGCCTTCCACTTCTTTTCTTCCTTCAGACAAGGAGAGTAAAACCATGGGAGGGCTGGAGAAAAGTGTACATTTCAACTACTCTTGCCTTTAGGGCAATTAACTATCAAACTCATGTGAATATGTATGCTTTGGCCCTTCATTCTCAGGCCTCTCAGCTTCTCTCTGATCTTCCATATTCAGATGTTAAGTCTTAGCTTTCCTCTGTTTTGTGGGCATCTTCCCAAGTGGTATGCCACTCCATTAAATGTAGTTATGATGCTGTGGCATCTGCCAGGGCTGCTGCCTCTGGTTCTGTTTTAAGGAGATATTCCTGGTTAAGGCTTCAACCTCTTCCTGAAGACTTCAATGCCAAGCTAATGGATGCAGCATTAGATAATAATGCCTTGTTTGGTACTGCAGCTGCTACCTTGTTCAGGTCCCTGCAAGAGAAAGGTAAGGAGTTGCAAAATTTAAAACATATCTTTGTGTTTTCAATACTCAAATTCCAAAGGAACTACCCAGTTAACACTGCTTTTGTCAGGAAACAATCTCAAACTCCTGCTCCTTCCAAACCCACTCATCCTTCTTCTTCTCAAAAGCAGTCTTCTCCAGACAAGCCAGGTAGTCTGTGATGACCTGGCTCCCTCTGGTCTCACTCCCCTCTCTCAGCACCTTACTCTCTCCTTTCCAGTCTGGGAACACATCACTCATGATTCATGGGTTCTGTCTGTTATCCAGAAAAGATATTTCATATCTGGGAAAGCTCTTGTCCTTTCATGGGAATTCCTCATCCACCTCGAGAACAACTTCTTTTCTTCCCAGAGGTGCTCCAAGAGTTGATATCCCAGGGAACTATCCAAGATGTTCCATTGTCACAAAGGGGAAGAGAGTTCTACTCAAGGATATTCCTGGTTCCCAGGAAGGATGGCCCATAGAGACCCATTCTGGACCTTTCTCTCCTCAACACCATCCTAAAGGTCCCAATCCTTTGTATGCTTTCCCTCATAACTGTTTCCTCTCTTTCCTTTACAGGCCTATGTGGCCTCCCTGGATATCGAGGATGCCTACCTATATGTTCCCATTCATTCCCTTTACAGAAAATGTTTATGTTTTTCTGTTGCTTCCTCACATTGTCATTCTGTGTCTTTCTCTTTGGTCTCTCTATGGCACCAAGGGTATTTACAAAATGTTTAGTTCCTGTGATTACATAATGCAGACTCCAGGGAATACAGGTCTTCCTCTATTGGGACAACTTGTTGCTACAGGCACCCCTCCCCCAGATCTTGATTCACAATCTCCTGTTTACTATTACTCTTCTGCAAAGGTTGGGATTCATGGTCAATTTCAAAATATCCATGCTCACCCCTTCACATGGCCATGTCTTCCTGGGGTGCAGGATTCAGACAGATCTCATGTTGGCATCTCTTCCTTCACAAAAAATTCAGTCTCTACTCAGTTACTTCCAAGACCTTCTCCCTCTGCAGTCTTTGACAACGAAGGAGTTTCTCAAGCTTCTAGACTTCATGGCATGAACTATTCCCATGCTACCCCTTTCCAAACTCCACATGAGAAAGTTTCAATGGTACCTGAAATCACTTTGGATGCAGCGTGCTCACACACTGGAGTTTGTTGTCCCTTTCCTTCCTTTCATAAAGAGGGAGATTCTTTGGTGGATTTAGCAGATTACCCAGAATGCAAGCATGCCTTTACATCCTCCCCTACCAACTCATGAGTTGTTCACAGATGCCTCAGACTTGGGTGGGGGGAAGCCTTTTCATCCATGAAGATACAAGGCCTGTTATCTCCTTCACAAAGGAAGGAACACATGAACATAAAAGATATGAGGGATCTTCTGCTGGCCCTTCAGGCGGTTCATACTCTTCTTCATCCAGGACCTCATGTTGAACCAAGTAATTTCTCAGTTTTGCCTAACACAATGATGGAAATATGTGTATTATCAGATTATCCTTCTTGATATTGGTTTACGTCCATGTCACATGGAGCACAATCTTTCACCATCTGCTGTATTTGAACTGCCATGTTGAATCAATACATGATATAGGTTCAAAGGTCAGTAGCAGGCGAGCTGTCATTGTGTACCATTTTAAGCCTAGTCAGTTTCCCTTTTGGTGCTTGACTTAACCTATCTAATTTTGTGTGAGTCTGGCTTAACCATCCCATGGCTGATAATTATATATTATCCTTAATGGCAATAACTGAGATTCAACCATGAAAAAAATTGAGGGGATCACTATGTTGTATAAAGCATTTAGGAGCTATGTCTGTCTATTAGTAGTACAGGGGAAGTTGTGGGGTAAAATTTCTATTACCCATCCATAGATCCAAGTTACATTTGAATACAGACAGTCATTGATGACCAGGTAGCCTGCTGTACACAGTGTCCCTTTCTAGGGGTGATCTGGGAGCAATTTACCTCTCTTTGTGGAGGTAGGTTTCCTTACTTTGATCTCCTGCATCCTATCTATGAACCAGTTAGTAATCCAGTGGGTGATGTAGGGGTTTATTCCCAGTTTATTTAGCTTTTCTGCTATGCTCAAGTAGGGGATTGTGTTAACTCATTCACGTCAATGGAGCTCAGGAAGTTTGCACTGTAACTTCCAATGACCAGAGGCCAAGGCTTTTGAGAGAATCAAATTACGTTGTCACATTTCAAACAAATATTCATATCTCTGGAACCATAGTGGTTATGAAAGATTTATAAATGCCAAACTCTCCAGCATCACCTATTATCATAATAATAGTATTCTTCAGGTTTTAAGTATTAAGATGAATTTTATAAGTCATGATAAACACAGTGGGGGGATTCAGTATAGCCTACATGATTTTTTTTTCATGTAAGCATCACAAGTGCAAACAATTTTAGATTCAGTAAACATCGCTTAGTGGTGTGCAAGCATGCACAAACAGGGAAACTTCCATGTAATGCAAATTTCTGGTTAAGCAGGTGAATGTTATGCAAATGAGGCAGGTGGAGTGATCCAACAAGGCTAAAGGCATCTGTGTAGACTCTGTATATATGGTCTTAGAGTACATGGAAATTTTCCACATACAGGAGTCTACAAGGACAGAAGGGGATGTAAACATTCACAAATATGGACATAACTCCACTGAAAATAATATATTACATACATAGGTTCATAGATTCATAGGAAGGTGCAAAGCTATTGGCCCTAGGACCTATGCAAGCCTAGCCAACAAGGTTCCCTGGCTTTCGCCACCCAAAAAAGTTATTTTCCAGTGCTTCTGTTGAGCAGAGCCACAGAAGTGATCCCCAGGGTGAATTTCCTAATTCCCATCTCCTCATCAAGATTTTTCTTGAAGAGTGCTAATGAGGAACTCTGCTTGACATAGATAGGTAGCTTGTTCCAGAGTAGGTGAAGTCTCTGGGACAGGAGTCTACCCCTCTACCATGTTCTATTTATTGTGGTGACAAGGCTTAGTTCCCTGGAGTGTGTATCCCAGAGGGATTGGGATTTCTTAAGGTGTAGCATGTCCAACAGCTCTGGGTTTGACGTAGCTTTGTATGTTAGGCAGAGATCACCTCAGAGTAGGCAATATGCTACAGAGTAAAGCTGCAGTTTTTTTTTAGACAGTTAGCATAACACATCTGTTTGAGGCCCATAATCCTCTTTGTGAGGTACTTCTGTGGCCTTTTCAGCTGTTGCAGATGTCTTGTGAGGTACATTCCAAAAGGGGTATTGTACTCAATAATGGGTCTAATGAGAGCTGAGTAGAGGGAAACAATGACCTCTTTTTTCCTGGATGAGAACCCTTTCGTGATGAGGTGTGCCATGTAGAAGGATTTCCTGACTACTGTGGCAATGTGATTATCAAAGGAGAGACTACTGCCACTGGAGTCCCAAGGTCTCTTGTCACACCTTCAGCATTAGTTGGACTGCTGCCTATGTGGTAGTTCATGGGAACAGAGTTTTTACCAAAGGGGATGACTATGCACTTTTTGGCATTTAGCTTGAGGCCATGGCTCTGACACCAGGCATCAGTCTCAGTGAGGCCCTTCTGTAGGATGTCCACGTTGTTTGAGGATTTGACTATGGCACCTAGTTTGCAGTCATCAGCAAACTTCATCAGCCAGAGGCCCTCTTTGTTAGCCCTTACTTCAGAGAAGTAGATACCAAACAGGAGAGGACCCAGGACTGAACCCTGTGGTACTCCACTTGTCACTGGTTTGAAGTCAGATTTGGAGTCTGTAAATTTTACAGTGTGGGTACTGTCAGTGAGCCAGTTGGCAACCCATCTTGTGTCATACGGATTTATACCCAATTTAGTGAGTTTATCTATAATTCCAGAATGGGGGATGGTGTTGAAAGCCTTCGCGAGGTCAAGCTAGGCCGTGTGAACTGCCTTACCCTGGTGACTGTTTCAAAGAAGTCTATCAGGTTCAGGAGGCATGTTCTACCTTTCACAAACCTGAACTGGGTGGGGTCCAGATTTTGGAAAAACCTATGTTTTTGTTTATGTGTTTCATGATGATACGTTCCATGGCCTTGCAGACCAGGTTTGTCAGGCTAATAGGGTGATAGTTGCCAGGGTCTGTGGTGACTCCCCTTTTGTGGAGTGGTATAACTGTTGCTGTGCACCATTCAGTGGGAACAAAGCCTGATGTGAGGTTATGATTGAACATGGTGCTTAGGAGCGGGGCCAGTTCATTCTGACGTTCATGTAGAATGCAGCCTGGGATGTTGTCCATTCCCATGGAAGCTGTGTTTTTGGCTTTGGAGAGAGCAGTTTTTACCTGTACAGTTGTGATTGCAGGGGCTCTGCATTCTTCTGGTATAGATATGAGCCCTTTAGGGGTGAGAGGGGGGTAAAGTTAGCACTGAACCTATCAGCCAAGGGTGTTGGCGATATCAGTTGGTTCTATAATTTTTGTGCCACTGTGCTGTAACTTGGAACAGACCTGGGTGTTACCATTGAGATTCTTGACATAGCTATAGAATGCTTTGTGGTTGTCCTTAGAATTGGTGGCAGTCTTGTTTTCGTAGCTAGCTTTGGAGGATTTTATGAGGGCTCTTAGTTTCTTACTGAGGCTGACCAGGGAGCTCCTCCACTCATGGGATTTTACTCTCTTCTGCAACAGTTTCTTCCTTCTGTTGTAGAGTTTGTTTATAGCAAGGGACCACCAGATCGACTTCCTTTTTTTGGAGGATAGCATCTTGGTTCTGTTAGGGATAGCACGATCCATGCACTCATATAAGTGCTTATAGAGTGCATTTGTGTAGGATTCTGCAGTCATAACTGTATTGCCCATTTGCATGGATGTCGTGAAGTTTGCCACTTCTGTCTTAAGAAGCATGAAGTTGGCTTTGAAGAAATTTTTTACAGTGGTTTCCTTAATGGGGGTGGGGGGGTTCAGGATGTGGATATCTATGGTGATTAGCTTATGATCGTTTCTGACCAGCGAGGAGTTGACTTCAGGTGTGGAACACCGGTCACTCATATTGGTAATGACTAGGTCTAGGATATTCTTGCCCCTGGTGGGGGTGTGGATAAATTGATCCATGGCATTGGAGTTTATGAATTCTAGAAAGCGTTGAGTGAAGGAGTTGTTACATGAGTAGTTTTCCCAGTTAATGGTGGGGTAGTTGAAATCGCCCATTACTAGGGTATTTGGTTGAACCCTAATATTTTCCAGTATTTTAAGAAAAGAGGAGTCAGAGGACTGGGGCCTAGTGGGGATCTGTAGCAAGCTATAATTTGGATTGCAGTTTTGCCCAGAGTTAGTTGCACTTGGATAATTTCGGATGCATTATGTTGGACAACTAGCCTGGAGGTGTGGATATCCTTAATGAATATTGACATCCCTCTGCCTTTGGTGCTCCAATCCAGGTTAGATGGCTGAAAGGTATGGTATGAGTTATAGCCTGGTAATGCAGGAGTGTTGTCCAGATCCTGGAACCAGGTTTCAGTCACAGCACATGTGTCAATGTTCCCCATTTTAAGGAGTGCCTCGAGTAAGTGCATTTTGAGGTTAAGACTTCTAGTGTTGAGTAGTATTATCCTCAGTTTTTGTTTCCCTGTACCTGTTATGGTGGTAGGTTTGTCACTGGCAAAGCATTGTGGCCTGTCGACCATGTCGTCTCAGGCAGACAGATACTGGATCCCCTTAGAATGACACCAGAAGCCTAGCCAATTGTTGAAGTCAATCATTTTGTCCTTGTACTGTGATATCATTCTGTGTGAAGGTAGGATGCTACTCAGGGCTAGGGTCATACCTGCCTGGATTACAAGATCTGAGAGGTCTTCAATGTCTCTTTTCATGTAGTCCAGAAAGGTAGCTCAGGTCATTCACACCAACATCAACAATGACTGACTCATATTTGTACTTGCTGCGGAGTAACCTGAGTGCGTGGGTTATGTGGTGGTTCCTGGCACACAACAGGCAACTAACAGTAACCTTTTCCTTGTCTAGTCTGGTGAGTGGAACATCAGTGTACCTGACTATAGAGTCACCTATGACTAATGTGTTGGGTACATTCTTTTGCCGTATGGGCTGTGGTTGAGTGGCACACTGAGTCTGTGGGTTATGTATCTTTTGGGTTGTGTTGAGGGGTGGAGATTGCTTGCATTTCTGCTTTGGAGGTCTTTGTTGCTTGGGAATATTTTTTACTGAGAGCCTCCTTGAAGGTTTTAGTGTATCTATGTGTGGGTTTTGATACTGTAGATTTATTGGGACTATGTGATGAGTGTGGTGTGGTGCAAGTGTTTACCTTCTCCTCTTGACTGACAAGTTCAGTCTTGGGTTGAGAGAGTTTTGCCTCCAGTTTGGCTAGATAAATGCATATCTCACAGGTTGTAGTGTTGGGTGGTAGGAGGAGAGGGTTGTCAGTGTACATGAGGCAATTGCTACATTGCCCCAAGATGCCCAGATTCATCAGGTAGACAGGAGAGAACACCGGGAGCTGTCCCCTGGACATGCCTGGGTAAGAGAACACCGGGAGCTGTCCCCTGGACATGCCTGGGTAATCACTATTTTCATCTAGACAAGTGAGGGAAGTAAGTACTAGAGCTGTTTTCCTCTAAGCAACTGAGGAAGATGAGTATACAAAACTGTTAACCACTAGGTAATGAGGAAGGTTGAGTGCTGTAGTAATCTGTAGTTTATTTAGTGCTTACAACAGTTCTGAATCAGTGCTGAGCACGAAAAAGCAGATTCAAGTGGTAAAATTAAGAATCTGGCTAGCTTTAAGGGAAAATCTGAAGAACTGACTTTATGGTGCTGGGAATAGTTTAACCCTAGAAAAAAATCACCACAGATATACGGCTCCAATCCAAGGTTTTTTGTGTAGCCAATAATGCACTCAACTCGAACCAATGTTATCCAAATGTTTAACAGAAGTCAGAACAAACTATATACTGCATGAAAGAAAACAGTTTACCTAGGTTTCATCCAACTTATAGGACTTCATCAGAACTGACATCAAACACAGTTACACCCCTTTTATATGTATGCACAACCCCACCCTTTGATCAATCAATCAATAATTAATTAATTAATTAATTAATTAATTAATTAATTCAATCAATTCAAACTGTAATTTAACAAAATCTTTTTAGACTTACATTAAACAGTATAAGAAACTTAATGTGTTTAATAATACCACAATAGATTTGTTAAAAAAACAATATGTTAAATATATATTCAACATATAACAATGACCCGCTAATATATTTAATAACTTACACTAAAGTTCATATAACAATTTTGAAACTTAATAAATTAAATTAAATATTATAATATGTTGAAAATTTTTTTTAAATCGTTTTTAAAAATGTAAGTTGGTAGATGACTCTACCCTAAAATATACTTAAATTAAAAAAAAAAATAGTTTAACCCTAGCTAAACGGTGCTGCATGATGCACAAACCCACACAAACATGGGTTTTTAACTCAGAAAGTTGAAAGGGATAGAAATTAGCCCAAAATGGCCAATAAGGTGGAAAACACATGGAAAACATACATTGGGGATGTTTGTAAAAGTAAGGGGATATTTAAAATTAATAATAATTTTTTTAATAATATTGGCATGTTTGCACTATGTGCTGCATTGTGCAAATGCACTTAACAGAAACAAAATCTAAAAAATAACATATTTAATATACATTACACGAATTTATTTTTATTTTTATTTTATTTTATTTCACATTTGTTAACTGGGAAAGTCCAACTGGATATAGGTCCATTTTCAGCGGAGGCCCGGGGACAAAAGCTCCAGACATGCAGTACATGGATACATACAGTGAAATATTACAAAATGGACATTTGTTCAACAATAGATACACACATATTCAAGATTTTCTAGAATACACACAGGAAATATTTAGAAATTATTAACTTTTAAGGGAGAACACATACATTTTTAATAGTTCACATACATTGTAGTAGTACATGGTTGTGCCAAGTTATCATCCTTACTGTAGCACTTTCCAGTAGGTAAGAGACATGTAATCAGTTTTTTAATCAGTTAATGAATCAGAGTAATACAATGAAAGTTTCTACATGTAATAAGGTTTTCATTTATAGATAGTATTTGAAGAGGGATTTGTCAGGGTTTGTACAGGGACAAAGCCAATGCATTTTTAGTTGTTTTTTAAGAGATATTTTGAATTGGATTAAGGAGGGAACTGTAGTAAGTTCCGCAGGAAGTAAGTTGCAGGTTTTGCCAACAGAGTTGGTAAATAGTGATTCACCAGCTGAATTGTTGGATTTAACAGTTTGTACTAGCGTTCTGTTGGAGGAGCACAGTGTTTTTAAGTTACTGTAGGGGTGATAATATTTTTCAGTATGGGTGCGTTGTCTAGTTGGTAGAGAACTTTGTGAACAACTATTAATTGGTTATATTGAAGTTGGTAGGGTAGTTCTAGCCAGCCTAGTGATTTAAGGTTTAGACAGTGATGTGTTCTATATGCTGATCCTGTGGCAAATCTGGCAATATTATTGTAGCAGGTAATAAGTTTATTGAGGTCAGATTTGCTTAGGTTTGCAAAGATGGGTGAAGCATAAAGAAGGGTTGATAGCAAATGTGTACGGGCAATTGCAGTCCTAGCTGATGGGGTTAGAAATTGTTTAATCTTATATAAAGAGCCTAGTTTCTTATTAACTGTTTTAATAGTTTTGTTGATGTGAACATCAAACTTAAGGTTGTTGTCGATTATTACTCCTAGTAGTTTAGTATTAGGTTCTGGGGAAATTATGGTACCATTGTTAGATGTTATGATGAGAGATGGTAAAGGGACCTTATGAGTGGTGGTGAAGAGTAACAGTTTCGTTTTATATGGGTTTAATGGTAGACGGCGACCAGTGAGCCAGTTCTCTACTTTGTTAAAGGTGTTTTGGGATAAAGATTGTAAGTCTGTGGGGGAGGTGGCAGCACAGACTAGGGTCGAGTCATCTGCATACTGAATACAAGCTGCATCGGGGATGACTTTATGCAGATCATTAATGAAGATGGAGAATAGGAGGGCGCCTAATATAGACCCCTGGGGGACTCCAAGGGTGATTGGTAATAGGGAAGATAAGTTATCTTTCCATAGTACAGCTTATTGTCTGCCACTTAGATAGGAATGGAACCAGCTAATTGCTAGGTTATCTATGGAGAGCATTTTTAGTGTCCCTAAGAGTAGCTGGTGGTTTATCATGTCGAATGCCTTGGAAAGGTCTAGGAAGAGGGCTGAGGAGAGCTTGTTGTTATTACACGTTTGATTTATTGCGTGGGAGAAGGAAAGAAAGGCTGAGGTTGTACTATGGCAAGGTGTAAATCCATGCTGGGAGGGGGCTAGGAGAGTGTTCAGATTAAGATAGGCTAGGAGTTGTTTATGGATACATTTTTCCATAATTTTAGCCAAGGGTGACAGGATGGCTATAGGCCAGTAATTTGAGAGTTCAGTGGAATTCCCCCCTTTATGGAGAGGAATAATGTGGGAGATTTTCCAGATAGAGGGAATATAAGCTTCAACAATAGAGCTATTGATTAGTATTGAAATGGGATATGCTATTTCATCAGCAGCTTTTTGGAGATACTCTGCAGGTAGTGGCTCTGCTGAAAGGGTGGTGGGTTTCAATTTCTTGACTAATGACCTAATAAAATATGTTGGTACTGGCTGAAATTTGAAGAGGGTATGACTGGGTGTGGGATCAGTAGAACCTGTGCTATTGAGAGCTAGTTTGTTGCAAGGGATTGAACGTTTCTGTAAAAAAAGTGTTAAAGGTGTTAACAACAATTTTTGGAGGTTTTTGGAGGGTAGTCAAGGGGGTAGGGGTAGATGATTATCCTGTGTGGAGAAGTTTATTTATGCTAGACCAAAATTTTTGTGGATGATTTTGGTGTATTGTAGGACAATGCAATGGGTCTGTACAATGGGGAATCCATGCTGTTAACCAGTTTATTTGGCTAAGAACCATGTAGTTAACAGGCTGTCAGCATGAATATGTATGCAAACGAGGTTCCTATGCTGAATCACTGAAAGGAACAACTGTGTCTGCATATCTCATTCGTGTAGGCTCCAACATGGTTTGATATTCCCACTGTATTACTTTTAAGATTGTTTAGTGCTGAGTGTGTGTGTTTGCATAGTATGCTGCATGGTTTAGTAGGTTAATGTGAGCAGACTGCTCACATGACATGTGATGACATAGCCATTTGTCAAAAAAATGGATATATTCAATTAATCATAAATTTTTGTATAATCTATGCTTTGCGACACTGCACTTACCACTGTGCCACACACTAAAATAGGGCCTTTAAATCATATCAGTTACATCCTAGGCAGGTGAACTGCATCATAATTAGCCAATCCCACATGGTGGACCTACAGCAGAACTGTATAAAGTATGCATACACCCTACATTCTGATTTTCCATCAATAATCTGAACAATTGGAGTAGAGAATTGGAACTTTTAACTGACATAATGCTAGGGGCTGCTGCAGCTTTGCTACATTTGTATGTGCTAGATGCTAAAGTCAGTACTGCTTGTGCTGCTGACAATAGGCCTAGGCTGAGAAAGAGAAGAGTGTTCAGGCCCGAGGTAACCTTCCAGGAGCTACATGAACAGGAGATTGTATAGAGGTACAGGGTAGACAGGGGCATACTACAAGAGCTCAGTGAGCTCTGCTGCCTCATCTCAGAGCCAGAGCTAACACAGGGGAAGTCATCTCAGTGGAAACTAAGGTATGGGTAGTCCTTAGGATACTAGCTACATGTACCTTTCAAAGACTGACTGAGGACATGATGGGAGTGTCACAGGCACCCGCATCCAGGCTATTCCACCAGTTCCTGGATGCTATGATCCTACATGCCAGGGACAACATATATTTTCCCCTAGAACTGAGATGAGGGCCAGCAAAATGCAACACATCTGCCATGTAGCACACTCCCCTGAAGTACTGGGTGCCACAGATTTCACTCATGTACACATCAAGGAACCACTTGGTTAGCAGGATAAAATCTGTGTTAACCACAAGGGATACCACTCCATCAACTGCCAAGTCATGTGCAATGCCAAGGGATTATCTTAAATGTGTGTGTGTTGGCAGCCCTGGCAGTTATTACTACTCCCATATCTGGCAAACATCACAGCTGTACAGGATGTTTGCTGGGGGAGACATCCCATAGTGCCATTTACTACGGGATGCTGGCTATGCCCTGGAACTGTAGATGATGACACCCATCAGAAATACACACATACCCATGGAAGAATGCTATAATGAGGCACACACATAAACTAAGAACATCATAGAGCATGTGTTTAGGCTCCAGAAGTCACGGTTCTGATGTCTTTATATATTTCGTGAAGCCCTGCAGTATATCCCAGCCAAATGTGCACAGATATTCATAGTATGCACTATGCTACTCAATCTGATCCTGCGGAAACAGAGGCAGCAGGATCAGCAAAGGGAAGGGATACACAGCCCCCTCCAGTGCCTAGGTCACCACAGTGACAGTCACAGGAGGACTCAGGGGAGGAACACCCTGCTGATGTCCATGTAGCCAGATGTAGCCGTGTTCAGTATGGCCTGGCTTTGGCTGAAAGACAATGCATAGGACATTCACTGACAGCCTAGGGACTAACACTTTACACTTACTCACATACAGATATGAAAATTGATGCCTGTTAAATCACACATCCTGTACATATCCATGTATTGGCTGTGTACTGCTCACATACGACAGAGTCAGTCCTGAACTATAGTTGCATCAACTGCTGCACTTGCAAGTTAAGTCGTAACCTAGACAATAGTATAGTGGATTGTTACGTTATGTCATTGTAGATATGGAACAGGTAAATTATGCAGGGAACTATACCGGGCTATTTAGACAGAAGTTACATGGAACTAGAGACACCCATTCCACTGGCATGTTATTGTTTGTAGTCGATAGGCCTCATACATGGAATATTTATGCAGTTCTACTGCAAAAGGTTACTGGTACTTCATTTAAGGGACATGTTAGACAGTGAAGTTAAATGATAAACAAACTAGTGTGTGTCTTAGCAGAACATGGGCTTTCATTCCTGTATCCCTCAAAACAGCTGTGTCCCCTTGTAACTGCTTGAACAATAAATCATCTATGCTGTATGAGCATTTCACACAGTTAGTATGCCACACAGCATCAGGACAGTAATGTACAATTTGAAATTACATATTATGTGTTAGTTAACTGAGAATAGCAAGGGACATATTTATGCAGGTGATGATGTGACAAATAATCCCCTCTCTGTCAAGCAGTCTCTGTGGCTCAAAGGACTAAGGCAAGTAGCTTGTGTGATGGTGTGCAGGGCTCTAATCCAGATATATTCAGATATCTGGTATTTTAAGGAGTAATACGTATTGTTTTACAAACTGCGACTGCATGTGTGCTATACTAGTATTAACCTATTGCACATATCGCTGACACATTTGCTTCTGCACTGCATATCCAAGACCTATTTAAAAAGTGATAGGTAATATTGGATTAGTCAGTATCAGAACTGTAAAGGTTGGGACTTGGAACCATATATCAGCATACACATGTTGAAAAATAGATCTAAGTTCCACCTGCACCATGATGCACTATGACAATATAGTAATAGCAATGACTGAAAATTTTGCTGTGATGTAATTTATAGAGATTTGTCAGGGGCATACACAAAACAATAATCAATAAACTAGAACAACTAAGTATTGATCACTGTTGATAAGATGGATACCTGCATGGCTTACATATAGGAAATGGCAACTATCATACAGCAATTGAACAAGTGGAATAACTGGTTACAGCCAGGGTGTCCCACAGGGCTCTGTCCTAGGCCCAAACTTGTTCAGATTTCTCTTTACACCTATTCATTTCATTTGAGGTGTTCTACAGTCTGCATGCAGATGACTTGAAATTGGGTATACTGATTACATGTGTTACAGATGGGGCATGTCTGCTAAATAACTTAACTAAATTGACCATTTGGTCACAAGAGTATAATATGCTGCTACATGTATCACAAATTAACCATATGAGATTTGGAAGACATAAATAGAAAGGTGAATATTACATACAGCACATATTGATTGAAACCGCAGATTCAGTTATGGCCCTGATTTAAGTTTTTGTAATCATATCATAATCCCGGCCTGGAGTACAGCTAGCTGTGGACTGGACTAAATTTATGGAATAGTAAAGCTCTGGTGTAAACAATGTGCCGACCCTATGCTCGCTGATTAGCAAACAAGCCAAAAATTCCATTGCGCATGCCCATACACTTAGTTAAGCAGAGCACAAATCCGTTGCTCCTCACGAAATTTTGTTTAAATATATATAGGTATATTATTATTATATATATATATATATATATATATATATATATATATATATATATATATGTGTGTGTGTGTGTGTGTGTGTGTGTGTGTGTCTGTATGTCTCCATTGCCCTACATACCCAGATCAGGGAGAGTAAGTCTGCACTACGACACTTATAATGTTGGATGAAGGACCAAAAAAGGGCTCAACATTAGATAATGCACTTAAAAATATGTGGAAGTGTGTAGAATAACATGTGTTGCATGTGGAGGACTATTGAGATATCCGAAATTCAGAGTTCTGGTAGTCTTCTCTGACGTCGTGTGTAAATGATACAACATTTGACAGCAAACCACAATTTTATTTGAAACACACATAAGTAAGAGTCAAACCTGTGTACTTGCTGCAAACATCTGGACAGTGGTGAGTCATACCTTATCTTCCTATTACACCATGTGGAAACCTTGAAAATGTATGGCATCGTATATCAGTATGTAAATATATTCTCAAGCCATATGTTTGCATCTATGGCAGAAGCAGCTCCCACATTCATCACAGCCCCCTATGTCTGCTGGATTTCAGCACACATATATCAACAACTGAACAAGGTGTGCACTGTATTATGTTGTGTGCACACTCATTGACATGGGCTAATTTAGCTTTGCCACAGGCTTACCCATCAAATGCAAACAGACACATGCCCAAAACGGGTGTTGTTGTCACATAATAAGGCTACAAAACAGTTTTCTGACTATTATGCTACTAGCTGAAGATGACAATAGGAGCAATGTGACTCTGCAGGCCTCCCAAGGACTTGTTTATGTTCTCTAGGATTACTTCACTGCAGTCATTTACAAAGCAGACTTGAGCTGTGGCGCATGCGTTAAGTACTGTGATCTGTAGTATATGAGACTCAATAGGTAGGGATTCTAATATCACTCCAGGCCACTTGCTGTGTGTATACATATCCCCCCAAAGAGCAAGTGTGCATGACTTCAGTTTTTTGGCTCATGCAGTTGATGCAGGCCTTCAAGCTCTCATCCTCCACAAGGCCTGCTGATGACGTCTACCATAAGACTACCTAAAGCCATGTAAATAACAGACTTAAGTTGTGGTACATGCGATAAGTACTGGGATCTGGAGTGTGTAAGACTCGATAGGTATAGGTTCTTATCTCCCTCCAGCTCATTTGCTGTGTTTTGTGTATATGTATAACTTCCCCATAACAAAAAATAGGAATCCCACATTGACTTACAAACAAACAGGGTCTTGCACTGTTTTGGGCCTAGCAGGTGATGCAGGCCTCCAAACACTTGCCCCCCCCCCCCACCAGGCCTGCTGATGTCAACTACCATAAGACTACCTAAAGCCATGTTAATGTTAAACTTAAGCCATGGCATGCTTGATAAGTACTATGATCTGCATTGTGTAACGCTAGATAGGAGTGCTAATCTCATTGTAGTAAACTTGGTGTGTGTGGCTGCTGTACAGTGTTTGCATAAATGAATAGGTTGTGGTACTGTTCTCAGTGCAGCTAAGCTTGTGTGTATGGTAGAACATTTTACATCTGCCTGTAAGATCATAGACTCATTTACTTGGCTAATGCCCTTAGATTCATAGCCAAGTTGTTACCCGTATGTGCATGATCAGCACCTATTGTCCCTGTGCAAGAGGGACCCAATTGGAACTGCTGTGGTGAAATTACTGTCACCTATCCAATTATACTTATTGCATTTAAAGATGACCAGTGAGGTGCTCTGTTTGACATGATGTGGGAGTCTGTTCCAAAGGTGTGTTAAACTATGGTAGACAATTGTCTTTCCCCAGCAGGTTGTGTTAATGTCACATGCTAGGTTAAGGTCTATACAGAGAATAACCTGTGTACCATTTGACTTATGGATATGCAGTACTTCCAATAAAGTATGGTCAGAGATTGCCTCGTATGCAAGCCAGAGATCATTTCTGAGTACTCTGTATGTCATATACTAAAGTGATAGTGATATCAGATGATCACCATGGATAGATTCTGAAGACCTGAATTCCTCTTGTGAGGAAACTATGCAGCCTCTCCAATTGCTGCAGGTGCTTTGAAAGGTACATACCAAAAGGGCTGTTGCACTCAACTATTGGTTTGCAGAGGGAAGAGGACATGGAGGTTATGATGTCTACTACTTCAGGAGACAATGTCCTCACTTATTACATGAGCATGACAGAATACCCTTCTTATCACTGTGGATACATGGTGATCTAAGGGAAGTTGGCTGTCAGCCTGTATGCAAAGGGCTCACACCACTGTGTATGTATGTCAGGTTTTGCTATTGATGTGGTACTTAGCAGGAACATCACGGTTACCAAAAACAATGCTAATACATGTATTTGCATTGTTTTTCAGGCCATAACTTTGGCAACAATCATTTGTTCAAGTAAGAGCCTCATGTAGGATATTGACATACTTTGGAGATTCTATGACTGCTCCCAGTTTGCAGGCATCAGCAAACATTGTCCACCACAGACATGTACTTTGTGCCTGTACTTTGGACTAATGGATTTCAAACAGTAAAGGACCCATAACTAAACTCTGTGGAACGCCACTGCTTATATCTTGAATACTGGAGGTGGATAACCCTATTTTGACTATATGACCTACATCACTGAGGCAGTGAATGACCCCTCTATTGATATATGGGTTGATGCCTAGTGGATGCATTTGTCAATAATGGCTGAGTGGAGGATAGTGTCACATGCTTTGACTATGTTCAGGTAAGCAGTATGCACAGATGTCCCGTCATCTAGGTCCTAGGTGACTGTTTCAAAGACATCCACTGGGTTTAACAGGCATGATCTCCCTTTGACAAATCCAAACTGTGTAGGATCAGCTGTGTGGAGATTATCTATATCTTTGTTGATAATATCCATGAAGATTTGCCCCATGGCCTTGCAAATATGGCTAGCCAGGATAATACTTATATAGTTTCCAGGATCAGTGGATGCACCACCTCTGTGCAAGTGGATAACGATGGCTGTTTTCATTCAGCTGGGACAAAGCCGGTGGTTACACTATGATTGCAAAGAGTTCCCAGTGGTGTTAGTATTGCATGTTGGAGCCCATGTAGGACTTAGCCTGTGATGTTATCATGTCCCATAGATGTTGTGTTATTGTCCACAGAGTGGCCACTTATGACCTATTCTTTACAGATACAAGGTAAGGGACAGGTGGCAGGGATGTGATGGGGTATGCATGGTGGGAACAGGGGAGTGATGTTTTCACAGAACCTATCAGCCAACATGTTAGCTATGTTGACAACCTCTGTATATGAGGTATCTTTAACCATGTGTTTTGCACACATGTGGACTTTCCCTTTTGGGTTACAGATGTAACTATAGAATGCCTTGTGGTTTTCCTTTGTGGTGGAGGCTAATTTGGACCCATACTTTGTTTTGGATGACTTCACAACAACACATATTTGCTAGTTTAACCTGAGGAGGGAGTGTTTCCAGTTTAAGGGGGGGGGCCTCCCTCCCTCCTACCCTTAGACAGCAATGTCTTCCTATTATTGTAAAGCTTGTTACTGGTAGTTGTCCACCAGGCAGGTTTGCTTCGCCAGGAGGAGCTTGTTGTGCTCATCAGGTACAGCCAAGTCAATGCAGTCATACAGGTGTTTGTATAATGCATTGATGTAAATCTCTGCATAGTTGGCAGTTACATCTGAGGGAGGAGGTGCAGTGAAGCTATATATACCAACCATTTGTTGCAGGAGGGGGTGGCAAGTGTGATACCTACTATGAGTAAGACCAATTTGAGGTCGGATCTCACCAGGGAGTGGTTGCCCATATTGGTAAACACCCAGTCAAGTATGTTATGTGTTGACACCCGGGGTGTCAACTAGGTGGTCCAGACTATTGCATATAATGAAGTTGAGTAACCTTTGGGCAAGTAAGTTTGACCACGAGTAATCTACCCAGTTGGTAGATAGTAAAAGTCACCCCAAACCATGATGTCCAGATGTATCTTGATAGAGTCATGTAGATCCAAATAAGCAGAGTTGGTTTCCTGATTCATAGAGGGGGCTCCTGTAGCTGGCAAGGGCTTGAATAGGTGCCCCAAAAACAGTCAATAGCAACTAAATTTTATCCATGGAATCATACTGTGTAACCAATGTGGGTGTGTATGTATCCTTAATGAATGTTTATACACTGCCAACATTAACCTGCCTGCCTTCAGTTTGAGGTCTGCATGTGTGAAAGGAGGTGTAGCCTGGTATGCCTGTGGTGCTCACCATAGCCCTGAACCAGGTGTCTGTGACTGCACAAAGGTCTGCATGTTCTAAGATGAGGAAGGCTTCCAGTGAGTGCAGGTTCCTTTTGACATTCCTAGCATTTAGCAGCATAACCTTGAGGTTGTTTGTACATGGGGTGTTTACATTTGAAAATTTGTCCTTGAGACATCACCTAAAAAGGACATATGGGTTGGCAATAGCCTTGGCCAGTATCTGAAATCCCAGGGGTGACAGATGAAGAACATCTGTGGCAAACCTTTGAGGTCTGTTGAGCATGTCATCCCAGGCTGATAGATAGTGGTCCCCTTAGACTGACTCCAGATGGTAAGCCTATTATTGAAGTCAATCATGTTCTTTTTGTATTGAGGCATCATTCTTGCTGAAGGTTAAATGCAGATGATGGCCAAGGGCATACCTGCCTGAGACACATAGTGTGAGAACTCAGTCACGTATGTCATCACAGAGTCCAGAGAGGTATGTGTCAAGTCTTACACAATAACAGGAACTATGATGCAGTCATAACAGTACATGTTGTTGACAGATTTGACTGCATGTGAACTATGCTGTATCCAGACACCTCACAGACAGCTGGCCATGACCCTTACCTTATAGAGCCAGGTGAGGGAACATCAGTGTGACTCCCAATGTAATCACCTATGACTAATATGTTTGCATTTGTGTTTTGCGGTAAGGTTTGACCAGTGAGTCAGTGGTTCATTAGCTATTATGTGTTCTGTGTTCTGCAGAGGTACTATTATGTGTAGTGTACTTGCATTGCTGTTTGTGAGGTGTCTGGTGATTAGGTATGTTTCTGGTACAGACTTCTGCATATGTAGGTATGTGTGATGTGGGTTTTGAATGAGTTGGAGGTGAGGGGGGCATGTTGGCACCCTACTCATTGTCATATGTACTGTCAGGTGTGTGAGAGAGCATGGATACAAGGTTTTTAATGTAGATGCATGTCACACACATTGTGTTTGTGTGGAGTAGGAATACAGGTTTGGGGACTCTGTCCACATCTCTGCAATAGTCAGGGAGAATGCCATTAGCAATAGATTATTGCTTGTGTATACATCACAACAGGCCATGGTTAGGCAGTGGACTGACAGATGCTTACCTGTAACATGTTAACACATTGATGGTGTCATCCTAAGGTAAAACAGAACCTGACAGTGTGGGATGGCATGGTAGATTGAGTACACTGCTTTGTCAGGCTTGTAGCTCTTGACTGCACCATAATCCTATTAGGCATGAACGAAAATGCATACCTACAAATGTGACAATGTACAATCCCAGAAAAGTAAGGGTCACACCCTTGGGGTACACAGCCTCAAACACACTCTTTGTAGGCACTCTTGGTAGTGAAGATGTGCATGTCCATGCATGCACAGACAACTTGCCCAACTTTGCTGTCATTACATTAGGCTTGCAAGTCAACAGTGTCTGTCAAACTACCAGACAACAAACACATGTTGTGTGAAATGATGTGGGAACACAGTTTAGTGTTTGGGAACATGAATGTACAGTATGACATACCTAGGACATGTGGGAGGGACGGATACATTGCCCATAGGTGGCCACTTGTTTGCAGTAGGCCTCTCATCCATGTCATGAAGATCATCGCCATTATGCTGTTGAAGACCAGGCTGCATGAATTGCTGTGAAACTGTCACCTAACATGGATCACTGCTGCTGTGGAGCTTGATGGGGCAACCTTGGACATTTTGGTCACCTGAGGCCTAAATTTATATTGTAATGCAGCAGCCATGCTCCTAATCACCATCAGTTCAGTACCCATGTCAAAAGCTGCGACCCTTGGATCCCAAGGTATAATACATGCAAATGTCAAAGGATTGGTCTGGTTGTTAATTAAGGCATCTACCTGGAAAAGGCTACAACAAGCCTACAGATCCTTACATCATAACGTGTGACAAGTGTGTTGATCAACAAACAGGCTGTGGCCCGCTTCATATATTGAGCTTGGTGCTAATGTTTTGCTTCTGGTGAGAGACTAAGAATAGGAGTTTGTATCCCACCACAGTCAGCTATGTTGAAACCAGCAGTAGTAGTAGCCAGGCAGCAACAATTCAGGTGACTCCCCTCTTTTCAGCATCCTTCATCTTTCCTAGTATTCACTGCTTGATTAGTGTGTAACTTCAGAATAACTGGATAAATATGCCATCCGTAACTGTATAGGGTGTACATACTACTTTACCCTCCAGTGTTTGTCAGTGTTTTGTGCAGGACCAGACACCTTGGTGGACATTTTTCTTGCAAACCATGATGGCATTAACTCCATTACTGACTTGCACACAGGACAACCAAAATGCACTGTCAAGCATTGTCTTCATAGTTGCAAAACAGATACTTGTGACACTGAGTGATATACTCAATGCAACTGTAAAATCAGTAATAAATTATCTGTTGTTATGGATATGAGGATTTCCACTGTGATCTTTTCTACCCTGTTGGATATGAGCATCCTGAGGCACTGTAACAATTGCTACATGTTTACCAACAACCACTTCATTATCAAACAAAATGATATGGTATGTGGAAGATGTATGTATGCAATGACACTGGAGGCAAAGCTCTCACATAAAAGTTCTCCTAATGTTATTAAGGTAGTCAGTGGTGCACATGCCTCAGCCATCACACAAAATCCAAAGCAGACATGAGCTGAGGCACTGACATGTAACTGACATAAATCATGAAAACCTTGTGGAGAAAGTCCAGATAACAAATACCCTCAACAGTTCCATATGCACTCTGTGAAATCAACACACGTCAACACGTAGAGCAACATGCCATGGAGGAACAACCTATAAGCCCATAAGTCAAGCCAACACACAATCCAACATTCTAGTCATCGCTGACTTCATGCAAATGAGGAGCTGTCATTAACTCCCACACTGACACAAATGTTCTCCAGGAGGGGCTGACACAGACATACAGTTGTCATCAGAGCCATGAGCTAACACTAAATACCAAAATTGCACAATACTAGCCTTTGAGAAGTCATCTACCACAGGTAACAACTGTATTTCCAGCACACCTCGAACAATTGACTTACTACTCAGTGACTTATGGACACAGACATTAATCTACCCTTTGCCTATCATGTGTCTGTAATATTGTGGGCATTATTCTATGTTGCACAACCTATAAACAAAGGTATGGCATGTAAACCAAGGAAGCTATTGTTCCACTGTAATTGGTATGCAACAGACCTATCCTTGGTGCAATGGCACTTTTGGTATGTAACTAGCCAGACATATCCAACAACTGAGACATCCACAGAGGTTCCTCAATTGTAGACCAGAGTGTGTGATATACCTTTAAGAAGCTTTCCAGTGAGTCAGTGCATGCATGTAAGTACTGAGCATGTGCAAGCAAGAGTGCCATTTTGAGTGAGCAGCCAGAGTGAGAGCATGCATGTATGTTGTTAGTCAGTTAGATAGTTTATTTAAATTCAATGTTCTTGCCATCCATCCTGATGTGTTTGTATACAATAAACTACTTAAACGAACATGCAAGTGTCATCTTCTTAATGCACATAAGATGAGTAATATTTTGTCAGAATGGGATCCAGAGTCACAGCCATGAGGCAACTGGTTAAAGTTGGATGAATATACAGGAGTGGATCATCCCTACCACTCAAATGAGTCACAAAACAGGTCAGAAACAAATTCCAGGTATTAAAACTCACTTAAATGATTTCTTTTGCTACAAATATAAAACAAAGCACTCAGAATGCTCAAAACAAATTTCTTATTAAACAAAATGTCTGAAACGGTGACATATTGATAAAAATATTTTAAATAATTATGAAAACATTTGAAACAATATCCAAATCGCATAAAATTTACAAAAAAGGGAAACTGATCAAATTTTTTTCATTATGCACTACTTTTTCACATTAACTAAAGTTATTTGAAATATCCAGTGTCCAAAGGGTTTGAGAGTGTGTGTAGTATTACAGTGCAGCTATTTTGCATAGTACAGTTATTTCAAAGCATATTTCGCAGAGTAGTCTTTTGAAGAGTTTTTTGTGCATCTGAATATTATTACAAGTAGCTGGTGTGTGTGCATGTTCATACATAATTACAAGGGCCAAGATTGCATTGTGTTTTACTATAATCTGTGGGCATGGCAGAAGGTTTTCACAGACCCACAACACAAATATTCCTTAAAATTGGAAAGTGTTTGAGCAGGAATGCAATATTTTCATACAGGTTGCTTTTTCTGACAAAGACACATGTACAAAGGCATTTATTCTGCTTAATTTAGCTGGTCCAGAAGCCATTGAAAGAGAGCATTAATTTGTGTATGCACCTGCTGTGTTTGCAGGGGAGGGGAAGACCACCATATTGTGGTACCTGCTGAAATGCGAGAACACCCTGAGTGCTTAAAACTTAAATTTAGAGAAATGTATAATCCCCAAATGAATATTAAAATGGAAAGTCACTTATTTTATACAAGAGCTCAAAAGCCTGGTGAAACTTTTGCAGCATATATAACTGACTTGAGAAATAAGGCTAAAACATGCAGATGTGGTGATTTGAGAGAGTTCCAGGGCCACTTCAGTAAAACCCAGAGCTACTTCAGGAAGGCCTAAGATGCATGCAGCAAAACACAGAGGTGACTCAGCAAAACCCATAGCAAACCCTACAGTCAACTCTGTAATTGTGGTGGGAATCACGAACCCTAATAAGAAAAGTGCTTAGCTTTCGGTCAACAGTGGCATTCTTGCAATAAGTAAAATAATTTCAAAAGGTTTTGTTAATCAAATAAGGCACATTCTGTTATTAAAAGAGGGCATTCCAACAGACAAGTTGATCAATTATTAAGCTGCAATCCTACTTTTTACATTGATGGTGTGTCTGTGCTTGGTGAAACAGTCAATGCAGTAGATTTTTAGGTGAAGAATGAAATCTTTTGTACTGTTTGGATTAATGGGAGTCCCGTAGAGCTCAAAGTAGATGTTGGCTGAAAGTGCAATGTTATGTCAGCAGAAACCTTTGCTAGAGTAAAAGCTGCAGAACAACTTGATTTGACAAAGTGTGCAAAGCTTGTTGCTTATGGTAGTGAAGAGATTCAAACCAAAGGGTCAGTAGCGGTTTCATGTTACTCTGCTGGGAACAGCTATGACTTGCAGTTTTATGTAGTCAAGAGACACTTGCAGTCATTGGTAGGCTTCAGAGATAGTCTGAGAATGGGACTGATTTCACTTAATGAAGAGATTCACCATGTAAGCCTGCATGACAACAGCTCAAATTTCGCCCAAACTATTTTTTTGAGTATGCTGACATTTTTGCAGACAAACTAGGCAAACTACCAGTTGTGTACTCTATGAAGTTAGACCCAGAGTTCAGCCCAGTTGTCAGACCAGCACAGAAAGTTCCAGTAGCTTTGCAGAACAGAGTCAAAGCCGAGCTAGACAAAATGGTGCAGCTATGAGTAACTTGTCCAGTAGAAGAACCTACTGAATGGGTATCCTCCATGATAGTAGCTCATAAGAAAAGCTCAGATGATATCAGAATATGTATTGATCCAAGAGATCTTAACAAAGCATTAAAAAGGCCTCATCATCCAATGTGCACAGTAGAAGAGGTTGCTGCCCTCATACCAAATGTCACTGCTTGTTCTGTCTTAGATGCAAAGAGTTAATTTTGGCAAATTTTACTTGACTCAAAATCTTCATTGTTAACCAGTTTCAGTACACCATTTGGAAGATACAGATTTCTGAGAATGGAACAAATGTTTTGGGCTATCCATGTGCTATTATAGTAGAAGATATTCTAGTAGGAGGCAATGGTGAAGTCGAACATGATAGAAACCTCAAGAAAGTTCTGGAAAGAGCATGTGAAGTGAATCTTAAGCTGAATCCTCAGAAGTGCAAGTTCAGGCTATGAGTAGTTATTTAAGTTGGTCATTTGTTTATTAGTTCAGGCTTAACAACCAGATCCTTCCAAGCAAACAGCAATTCTTGAGATGCCAGCTCCAGACAATGTGCAAGCCCTACAATGTTTTATTGGCATGGTCAACTATTTAGGCAAGTTGATTCCAGATTTAAGTTAACTTTCAGCACCACTCAGAGAGGTGAAGTGCAAAGATGCAATTTGGTCATGGTCAGAACAGCACCAAAGAGTATTTGATGTCTTGAAGCAGAAAATTGTTAACTCACCAACTCTCAGCTACTACGATGTTCACAAACTAGTTACTCTTTCCTGTGATGCTTCTAAGTTTGGTCTAGGTGCAGTCATTCTTCAAGAGGGTAGACCAGTAGCCTATACACTGAGAACTCTTACCCAGACTGAGATTCAATATGCCCATATTGAGAAAGAGATTTTGGAAATTGTGTTTGCATGTTAGAAGTTTCATGCTTATATTTATGGTCGACCTCTCCAGATTGAAACTGATCACCAACCTTTAGCTACTATTTTGAGAAAGCCTATGCATACAGCTCCTGCCAGATTGCAATGTGTGATACTCAAATTGCAGAAATACAATTTCAATCTTGCTTACACAAAAGGCAAACTTCTTTATCTTGCTGATACCTTATCCAGATCACCCAGAAAAAACACAGAACAGTATAACAATGAGCAACTTGATTTTAAGGTCATGGAAATAAGAAATGTTTCTTCCACATGTCTTCATGAGCTCAGAAATCACACAGCTTCAGATCCAATTCTCCAGAAGCTTAACCACTTTATCCATTGAGGATTACATTCAAAACAATCTTGTTTACCAGTAGAAGTGCAACAATAGTTTCCATACAGAGATTTTATCAGACAATGGTATCATCATGAAAGGTCTTAAGGTGATAGTTCCAAAATCCTTTCAACAAGAATAAATTCAGATTTTGCACTGTGCTCATCCAGGACCTGATTCTATGAAAAGAAGGGTGAAGGGTCTAGTATTTTGGCCTTCTATGTCAAGAGATATTGTGAAAGTACTTTCATTTTGTTCAGTAATGTAATAGTACAAAGCCCCATCAACAGAAAGAACAGCTTCATTTAAGCCAGATTCCTGAACTACCTTGGTTGACAGTAACCACAGATATCGTTGATTGGAATGGTCAACATTACTTGGTGTTACTAGACTCTTATTCAAATTGATTCGAGATTGACCTACTTCTCAACCTAACTTTTGTCATTCAGTTGAAGAGACATTTTTCTGTCCATGGTAGTCCACATAGAGTTATTTATGACAATGGTGCACAGTTTACTAGTCAGCAGTTCAAGAGATTTGCAGAAGCATGGACTTCATTCATATTACGAGTAGTCCTGAATACCTTCAGTCAAGCAGCTTGGCTGAATGTGCAGTTCAAAGTGCAAAACAGCTGTTAGAGAAATCCAATGTTTTTTTCTAAACTTGCAAAATCTCAGAAACATTCCTCGTGATAAACATTTTGGTTCACCTGCTCAGAGACATATGTCAAGACAAACCAGAACCACATTACCAATCAGCAGTAATTTATTGGTTCTGTGTGCTAAGAACAACAAAGCTGTAAACATCCAACTGTTGAGGAAGCCTTTGTCCCAGAAGTCTTACTTTCATAAAACTAGCAAACTGCTCTGTTCTTTACAAAAAGGGAGATAGTGAGGATGCGGACATCAAAAGGTTTTTATTGCATTGGATATGTGAAAAGTTTGTGTCAAAAGCCAATATCATATATTGTACAATCACAAGGAATGGAATCCAGATGAAATTGGAAGCATTTGTTAACAGCATCTGAACCAGTGTTACAGCATCTTGCCTATGACAAAGACTCTAGTTCTCAGAGTGACTTGTCCAATGTTCCTGTTCCAGAGGGCATTCCATCAGCAGTCTCCATTCCTGAGAAATTCCCTGAGAGTTCTCAATATATTACAAGATCAGGTCACATCTTGAAACCTAGTTCCAGATACATGACAACATGGACATGATTATTGTTTTCTTTATTGGTGTCTGTATAATTGCATGCGTATTCCAATGTCATTGTTTATATGAGACAGCTCAATAAAGAGGGAGGATGTAGATCAGCGTGGGTAATATACCTTTAAGAAGCATTTCAGTCAGTGGGCATGTGCATATAAGTACTGAGCATGTGCAAGCAAGAGTGCCATTTTGAGTGAGCAACCAGAGTGACAGCATGCATGTATGTTGTCAGTCAGTTAGTTAGTTTGCTTAAGTTCAGTGTTCCTGCCATCCATCCTGATGGGTTTGTATACAATAAGCTACTTAAATGAACACCCAAGCCTCATCATCTTCTTAATTCACATAAGATGAGTGACATCAGTAAAGCACTACATGGTGTCTCCTACATGCTTTGGAGGGGTGGTGTATACCCGCCATACAGGCAGTGTCAGACTCCACCGTGGACCTCTTGCATATCCACGAAACAAGTAACACCAGAATTACCTGCTCTACAGATCTACATCTGGAAAGTGGTATATGTAGGACATCCTAGAGAGACAGGTATGTAACCCAGAGACTACACCTTATATGGAACAGGCACCATAGCCATGTGAAGGATATTTCCATCCTAACACAAATCAAGTGCAAGTTACACAACTGGATGGGCCAGGTCAATCATACCTGCATGTGTATCATTTTCTACAATGGACACAGGAAAACTGTGGATGGTTCACCCCCACACCCCAGCTTGTAGATGTTTCATCTCCCAATACCCTGCTTACACTTGTCAGTGGTATCATACCTTGACAGTTTATAGGGACGCACGGCTAGGTTTAAAGAAGTCCTTGTGTTCATTAGCATATTAAACACATATGAACCTATGATCCCGGAACATATATTGTGTTACCTTTCTGACGACATTTGCCTTGCATGCAGACATTGTCTTGTGTGCTGACATTCAATTTTTTGCTCTGATGTTGATGGGTTGATTGTAGATGTGTACCCATAGGTGTGTCCTACACAGTCCTGAAAGTGAGACATAACATTTCCATGTGATACCTGTCATTGTGTGACTACACAGCCATGACAACAGCATCCATCATAATGTACACACACTATTATGGTATAGTTATTATAAATGGCAATGTACAAATTTGGAAAGTGAACATTACAAGTAGCATGTAAAAAGCAACACTGGATAAAACTATTTCATATTAATGTAGATAGTCACCTGTGCATGAGACACATGGCTTTATTTCCCTGTATCCATGACAGATATGAGAGGGATATGGTACAGGTATCATCACTTGCACAGGCTGTTGTATGGGGAAGGATGACCCAATAGGTTGGCAAGCTTGTGTGTGAGTCAGGAAGGGATGCAGGCAGAATGGACCATGTGCCGTGTGTGTCTGTAGGTGTCTGTAGGTGACCTGAATGTGACATTGGTGTGTGAGTGTCTGAGTGTACACAGCCAAGCTCAGTGCTAGCCCTATGTGTTTGTATGTTGGGCAGCTGTGAGCTGTGCATTGTAGAGTTGACAGTTCATCGCCTTCATCCCCAAACATGTGAACTTGCTCTGCCAAGAGTTGCATTGGCATCTCCATGACCAGGGTCAGATGCTGTGCTACTACCTTAGGGTAACTAGTGTCTGATGGGAATGTGTACTCCCTGGGACCACCAAGGACACAAGACCATGGCCTGCCACATCTTGGTGTGGACAGCACACTCCCCTCTGGAGCTTTTGATGTACTTCCACTATGGCAGTGTGATTGTACATGGCCATGTAGACTCTCAGCAGATGTAGTTGCTGACCTACGTCAATGAGGCTGACGCTCATCTCCAACTAGACATTCCATCACAGACAGCGTGCATTCCAAGACAGATAGTGCGCTATTTCTCGCAGACCAATGTCTTTCCACTGTGTCAGTGAATCAATCTAGGGTATCAGCAATCCGGTAGAAACAGTCAAGGATGTCAGACTGCCCTGCATCCATAACCCTGAGAACTCATCTGGAGTTCCTTTCTGACTATGTCTGTGCCTACATAATGGCCCTAAACACACGCCAAGTGACATGAGATGAGATGCCTGCAACAGATGGTGGAGGAACAGTAGGCCTCCTAGAAGCACCCTTATCAATCCACCTGTGTGGATCCTCGCCAACTGTTTGGTTATGGCCAGTGTCAACAGTCACTGAAGCCACAGAAGCCACACATCCATGTCCAATGTCCCCACCCTCTGACTGTCCAATATCTGTGCCCACAGGAGAATGAGTATGAATAGGCATACTGGCTGTATACGGTGATAATGAGGATGGATGAGAGATGTCAACCTCTGTGTCAAATTCATCCCCTATAACTCCCAGCTGTACCTCACATTTCCTACCATCATCATCAAAGTCTAAGGAGACACTGACATCAGGTTGTGAAGGGGACAAGGACCGACCTCCCTAGACACCTGTGATAAAAAGGGAAAAGCATTACATTAATACCTGTACTACTATGCTCTGTAGTACTATGTTGCAATATATGTTAAACTGTATAATACATGGGTCACTATTACACAACTTGTGTAACTCACAACCTAATACAGTAGGCCATGAGGACATTATTTTCTAACCCACATCTGTGATCATTTGGAAATAAATGTTCTTTAAACAGGGATCTCATGAGCAAAACATAAATGATGTACGCTGTTGACATTTTGCAAAACTCTGCACAGTTGAAGTTGTGGAAATCTGTAATGTCCTGACAATACTGTCAAGTCAATCACTGTGGTCACACCTACAAGGCATAGGTATGAGAATAAACTGTGTACAGTCAGAAAATATCTGTACAGTTGCCAATCATGCAGGCAGTATATCAATCCAGCCAGCAGGCCTGTGATTGACACTTGAGCCAACACAGTGAACTAAATCTACATCTCTGACAAAACAGTTGTATGCTTACCAGATGCAAGAGTCTCTTCCTATTCCTGATGGTCCTGGAAAAATGTGAGGGAGAGGTATTGTACACAGCAGCACATGTGACAGTATAACAGGGCTAATACTTCAAAATATCTCACATTTACTTTAGCTGCTATGTTAACAGGTATGTGGGTCACAAAAGCTGCATTAGCTTAAACTGCAGCTAACCTTCCTCTCCCACAAAACACCTAAAACCCACGTAACACTATGTGCACCATGACACTCTTACAGGTTCAGTATTCCCATGATGATCCAACTAAGCATACCTATATGCTCCTCTTGGGTGGAAACAGTTGCAACTACATCCACTACATATGGGATGATGGATGCCTGAGAGCTGTCCTGTGTTGCAAGGTTCACCGGGAATTCCTCAGTGGCTGACAGAGATTGTTCTTCTGCAGGCCCACCACCAGTGACCTGATGATCCCTGGCTATGTTTGTTGCATGTCTGCATGCCAAGTTGATCATATCTGTCACACGGTATTGCACCTGCTCATATGTGGGATTCTGATGACCCACAGTATTAATGTTGTGAACCAGTTTGTCCCACAAGGCTGTACACCCTTGCCTTTTTGCCCTCTCTGGACAGCAGGACTTGGTGGTGTTGTCTCAATGCCTCAATAATGAGGTCATTTCCAGCCTCAGTGAAAGGTGGACATCATCTGGCACACATGATATCTCCTGAAATACAAATAAATGAGAACACATGTCAGAATCACATACATCAGAGTAGAGTATGTGAAGATACAGCAATAAAGGAAGCCTATCGGTATTCCCCACTTCATTATACATCTCTTAATTAATAGTGTGCCAAACATGCAAAGGTTGTGGAAGCAGGTAGGATAGTAGCAACATTGACCCACTGCTGTTTGTGACATGACAGATAATTATGTATGATCACACAACATACACAGGAGTCCATTGTATTGGCCCCATAGCAGGGAATCCAACCCACCCATAACTTATGTATAAACAAAAGTGCCAACAAAATAGCATGGTACTACTACAACTGCTAACAAAGGATGTATCCAGGAGACCTGTGTACCTAGTTAATACAGAGCATTAAACGCTTGCTGTACTCTACATCCTTTGTTAAAGTAATACAGCTGGAGATTAACGGCATGTCATCATTACATTTGTAAGAAAGGCTTACTAATGTAATCCCCACCCCCTACGTATATTCAAACATATGCATCATATTGAAAACAAAATGGTTACATACCTGATGGAGCACAGAACTCCTCTGTTGAAAGATAGAGCTATATAAGTACTGTGTGAATGAGTTTAGCATACAAACTAACTCTCATATACAATGGTTCCCCTAGCTAAGGGGTTGCTTTTTTAAGATGGGTTTCATTAGCAGCTGATTGCCTCTGAACCAATCTGTGGTTCAGGAATGCTATATGCAGCATACAGAGCTGATTTATAGTATAATCGGCCACTCCCATGTAACTACTCAACAGTAATATAAGGCCTCAATGTAGATTCTATCCCCTTTCTCACATTTGGGTTGATAATTGCTGGGTTAGGGATTATGTCAGCAGACAGTGAATGTTTGCAGCAGCTACTTGTTATATACAGATGTGTGTGCTACAGGCTGAAGCTGCTGCTGCTGCAGGCAATAGGCATAGTTAGAGATGCTGCAGAATGTGCAGGGCAACAAGACTTAAGAGTAACTGCCTGACCAGTCACAACGTTGGTGTACACCCAGAGCCTGATTGAGGGAACCCCTCCTACTGGAAGGTAAGGTATGTGTTTAAGGTAAGCATGTTAGCCAAAGATATCATTAACAGAGTGAAGGGAAACATGTTTGTTGTATCCTAGAACAAAGTTGGGGGTACATTAACCAATATATCAGCCAGTCAGATAACTGCCAAGTCATGTGTAATGTTATGTTAGTCATCTGGAACATGTGTGCTGGCAACCACTGCTTCAAGCATGAGCTCCATATATGTATATATGTATGTAACTTGTGCTGCTGTGGTTGTCTGTAATTTCTCTAGCAAATCATTGTGGGCTGAAATCTGCTATAGCTGAGCCTCATTTGAATTACATACTTCAAAATCTTCTGTGAATTCATACCGATGCATGACCTGACATTCTGTGCACATTCTATTGCTGTAATAAGAATACTTTAAATGTGATCCTATCTGTAGGCCTTTGACTGCCATTATTTAGAAGCAGGCATTCCATCTGTACTGCTTTGGGTGGATAATTAGGTGATGAGACAGTCATACATACAGAATTTATACTGGTGAGGTACACAAACATGTATTTTAAATGCTAGACATAACTGTACTTGAACCCAGGACCATAAATTAATGTTTGCACAGCATTTAACAGATAGAGCTACTGAGTAACTGTTATAGCCAGTGTATTTTTATATGTTTTACATATAATTTCACACTTGCTTGCTGTTACATATCTCACTAGCAGCTATTTTTATTTTTTATGTGTATGGCTTTATAGTAATGTATTTCTCTACCAGGGACACAGTTAGACTCTTATTTTTCCATTACTCATGTAACAGGTGTATTTTTACATTGTGGATATAATTGCACTGTTACCTGGTGTTAGATACCTCACTTACATTTATTCTTATGTGTATGGCTTTATAGTGATGTATTTCTCTACCAGAGTCCCAGTAACGTTACTATTTTCCTTTTAATTTCATAGCAGATTTGCACAATACAGCACAATGCGCCACATTGCTTAAACACGCTTAATGATGGGAACTTGACAATTACTATATTTTGTTTAAAACAACTGAGTTATTTAACAGCTGTGTCACTTGGCAGGTTGATGCACTTGTCTGCAGCTGTGATAGTCCTTTGAAATAGGGCACAGATGTACTTTTTCACAAACATATATCAATATAGCTTTACTTAGCTTAGCTTAGCAATGCTGTACATCCTGCAAAAAATCTTTAAAGAAATGAAAAATGGTGTGACAGGACAGTGGTGAAATGGGGTGCAAGCAGGCAGAAAAATATAGTGAAAATCAGGTAGGTGTGTGCAGGAAGGGTGTCGGAAAGAACCACAGCTATCCGTTTCTTGTACAGCAACAACTGTGCACTTTATCAGTGTTTTTAGCTGAATTTGGACTGTCACCTCTCAGAGAGAGGGGTGAGGACAATAAAAGTGAGTTGCCAAGCCAATTGGACCAAATTAAGTGTGTCCAGTGGATATGTTTGTGAAATGGAGAGCTATGTATGGGACAATATTTTTTTCTGGGACAGGTGCCTTTTTTTTTTTTTTTAAGGAGAGAGTGGAATGTTGAGGAAGGGACATAGACATGTGTGGGGGAGGTAAGTTGGGAAGGTAAGGAAGCATTTGAAGACAAACAAGCTAGACAAGACAACAGACTGGGTTGGTGTGTGACACAAGAGAGGGGTGAATACCTTGGTTGGGGAGGATGTTGTGAAATCCCAGTCCAATGGACATCAGACACAGTAGCAGTGTGATTCTAGTCCTCATCCATGAGACTTTCAGCACTGCACCTTTACTGCTTCTGCAGAGGCAGTTGTTGATGATGGCTTCTGGGGTGAGGTTACCCCACCAGGATGGACAGTATGGTCTCCATCCGGCATAGGTGTGCACCAACAGTTTTGGGCCTGGGAGTTCATCACATGTGACAAAAGCACCCCCTCCACTTCCACTCCAAGAGGGGGGCACCCTCACCTTGTGGCATTGAACTACCAGATGTAGCAGGTTGTGCAGGGGCAGCAGAGGGGGCACCAACAGGCTGTGGCCCAGATGAGCTAGGCCCTGGTGTTACAGCCAGGGGAGCCAAGGTAGGTGGATCACTTGAAACTGACCTACCTTGTCGCACTGTAGTAAATTAAATATAAATATATGATAAAAATAAATATAACCAAACAAATGTCATTAATAACATAATAGAAAATAATAATGAGTAATGGAAGGAAATAGAAAGGAATATAATGAGAAACACAACAATAAATAACATAAATAAAAGTATTTTAACAGCAAAGCAATATTAAATTTGACATAAGGCCAACATAAAAGGTAATTACAAATAATAAATTAATATCAAATCATAATAAAAAATATAATTAATAAATTAAAGAAGAGAAGCAGTGGGGTGAGAGAGAAAAAAAGAACATTAGTAACTTTAAAGATAATATAAGTATACAGATTACTACTACATACTTTTACATATCACAAATGCCAGAAAGGTAAACAAACCAATGAATCCAAAAAGACGACTCGCACCAGTTGCAGGCAGACGTTTTATTCAAAACAGCAGTGAAAGCTTGTAAGCACTTTCATCCCAAGTTTAAAACAATATAGGAACTTCATCAGACAAGCTAAAAAGAGCTAAGACTGCATTTAAATACAGAAAGGCATATTACATAATTTCCTCTTTGCAAACTTAAAGAGAAATCATGCTCATAAACAAAGACTATGGTCCTGGATAACATAGTCAACAAGAGATTCACATTTGAGATCTATCGCAAAAGTACATATTCCAACAATTTCTTACACTTTACCAGCTGCCACCCTTTTACACTGAAAAGTGGCTTACTGAAAGGCCAATTTGTTAGAGCTGCCAGAATGACCTCACTAAAAGGGGCCTTTTTGGATGAATATGACAATTTGTGTAACATGTTTCTCAGAAGAGGTTATCCACAAAACCTAGTTGACAATATTAAAAATGAAGTCCTGGTCAAATGAGAGAGTGGCTACTTTACCACTCTCCTGAACACAGAAGTGCCCCATAGTGACCATTCCATTCCTGATTCCATCATGAATGTAATGATTGAATTTACCTCAAATGTAGTTCTTTCAACGACAGAGATAAATTATACTAGCTTGTTTAAATCTTGTTTTCTTACTACTTTTTTCAGTTGATGCCTACTCTATTAAGAACATCCTAGAAAAGAAATGGAAACTGCTAACAAATGAAACAGATTTGAGAACCATTTTGGGGAACAAACCCACTTGTGTTTTCTGTAAAGGGCAGAACATGAAATCCCTAATAGAACACCAGGATAAACCTCATAAAGCAGGTTACATGCACAAATGTGGTTCATGTAAGTTTTGCCCCTACATATTAGAGGGAAATGAAACCACTATAAATGGCATGAAACTAAGGATTAAGGACAAATTAAACAGTAATTCTGACAAGGTAGCTTACTGTGCCCTCTGTGAGTTTTGCCCATGTTTTTACATTGGCAAAACAGAACGGAAACTTAAAAGCAGAGTAGGCGAGCACCTTCGAAACATTAGGGGCCATTGTGTAGTTAATGGTGTGGCAAAACACATTAATCAATACACTTACCACAAATTCAAGTTTGTTGTGCTGGACACCATATCCCCTTTCTGAAGAGCAGGAGCCTGGCCTTACCTGTTAGAAAAAGCCGAATTATTTTGGCAGATCAAGTTAGATTCCATGCACTGGCCAGGCTTAAATGACCACTTATCTATATCTAGCCTTTAGAAGCTTAAGGCATTAAATATATAAGACATATGTGGATGTTTATTACTTTATAACAATTCATGTGCCTATGAACCTAGAATTAACTTAGAATACATGTATACACATGTTTACATCTAGATCCACTGAACTGAACATAGTGCATTTAGTGCAGTTTCATTTTATTTTTCATTTTTAGTCTTGCCCATTTCAGTATGATGACACACTTAAGAGATGTGAAAGCATATTAGTTAGAATTGAATGGGTATGATAAATGTTCATAGGTTCATAGGTTGATACTAGGCTATCAGCCCTAGGGCCTATACAAGCCTAGCCATAACAATTCCTTGGATATTTCTTCCCACAACATTTACTTCTCTGGACCCCTATCTAGCAGGGCGACTGACATGATCCCCGGGGTGAATTTTCAATCTCCCATCCAATCATCAAGGTTCCTTTTGAAGAGGTCCAATGAGGCTCTGTTTGACATGCATGGGAAGTCTATTCCAGAGGATGGGGAGTCTCTGGGTCAGGAACCTATCCCTCCAGCATGTTTTGTTTATTGTGATGACAAGGTTTAGATCCCTGGAGTGTGTGGCTCTCAGGGATTGGAATTTCTTTAAGTGGAGCATGTCCAACAGCTCAGGGTTTGACATGGCCTTGTATGTTAAGCAGATATCACCTCTGAGTAGACGATATGCCAGAGAGTATAGCTGGAATTGTTTTAATGGCATCTGCTTTAGGCCTGTGATTCTTATAGTGAGGTATTTCTGTGGCCTTTCCAGCTGTTGCACATGTCTTGTGAGGTACATACCAAATGGGGCATTATACTCTATAATGGGTCTAATAAGGGATGAGTACAGTGGGACAATAACCTCATTTTTTCTGGATGAAAAGACCTTAGTGATGAGATGTGTCACATAGAAGGATTTCATGACTGTTGTGGCGATGTGGTTATCGAAAGTGAGACCACCGTCCACCTGTGTCCCTAAGTCTCTCATCACACTTTTGATGTTTAGTGTCCTGCCACCTATGGGTATGTAACTCATGGGTACATGTTTTTTTCCAAAGGGGATAACTATACATTTTTTGGCATTAAGCTTGAGCCCATGGCTCATGCACCAGGCATCTGTTTCTGTAAGGCCCTTTTGTAGAATATCCACATCATTTGGAGATTCAATAATGGCTACCAGTTTGCAGTCATCTGCAAACTTTGTTAGCCAGAGTCCCTTAGTGTTGGCCTGTACTTCATTGAAGTAGATGCCAAACAAGAGTGGTTCCAGGACTGAACCATGAGGTACTCCACTTGTCACTTGTCTGGAGCTGGATTTGGAGTCGGCTACTTTTACAGTCTGGGTTCTGTCAGTAAGCCAGTTGGCAACCCATCGAGTGACATAGGGATTTATGCCCATCTTAGTATGTTTATCTATGATTCCAGAGTGGGGGATGGTGTCAAAGGCCTTGGTGAGGTCCAGATAGGCTGTGTGGACTGCCTTACCCTCGTCCACAGCTCTGGAGACTGATTCAAAGAAGTCAATCAGATTCAAGAGACAAGATCGGCCCTTCACAAACCCAAACTGGGTGGTATCCAGTGTTTGAAGATTGCCAATGTCTTTGTTTATAAGTTCCATGATAATGCGTTCCATGCCCTTGCAGATCAGGCTTGTCAGACTGATGGGACGGTAGTTCCCAGGATCCAAGGTGGATCCCCCCTTGTGGAGTGGGATAACTGTAGCTGTGCACCACTCAGTGGGCACGAAGCCTGAGGTGAGGCTATGATTAAACATGACACTTAGGTGAGGTGCCAGTTCATTTTGTAGTTCATGTAGTACACAGCCTGGGATGTCATCTGGTCCCATGGATGCTGTATTCCTAGCTTTGGAGAGTGCGGTTTCTACCTGTGTGGCCATGATTACCAGAATTTGGCAATCTTTTGGTATTGAGATGGGCCCTTTAGGGGGTGAGAGGGGGGTGACGTTGGCACTAAATCGATCTGCCCGGATATTGGCAATATCCTTGGGATCAGTATATTTAATGCCATTCTGTTGTAGCTCAGAGCAGATCTGAGCATTGCCATTTAGATTCTTGACATAACTATAGAATGCCTTGTGGTTGTCTTTGGAATCTTTGGCAATTTTATTTTCTTAACTAGCTTTTGAGGATTTTGTGAGGGATCTCAGCTTCTTACTGAGGCTGGTGAGGGAGTTTTTTGCATCCAGGGATTTTCCTCTTTTCTGCAACAGTTTCTTCCTTCTGTTGTATAGTTTGTTTATAGCAGGGGGCCACCATATTGGCTTCCTTTTTTTTGGAGAAGACCATCTTGGCCCTATTTGGGAATGGCACGATTCATGCTCATACAGTGCCTTAATGTAGGATTCTGCAGTTGAACTTTCAGATCCCATCTCCATGGGTGTCGTGAAGTTTGTCACTTCTGACTTCAGTAGCATGAAGTTGGCTTTGGAGAAGATTTTTAAGAAGTTTTCCTTACTGGGGGGTGGGGGTGGGATGTGGATGTCAAGGGTGATTTGCTTATGGTCAGACCTGACCAATGAGGGGGTGACCACTGGTGTGGAGCATCTATCTCCCATGTTGGTAATGACCAGGTCTAGGATATTGGAGCCCCTGGTGGAACAATGGATTAGTTGATCCAGGGCGTTGGAATTTATGAATTCCAAGAACCATTGGGAAAAGGAGTTGGAACCCGAGTAGTTTTCCCAGTTAATGGCAGGGTAGTTGAAATCACGTGGTATTAGGGTGTTTGGTTGTATCTTAATATTTTCCAGCATGTTTAGAAAGGTATAGTGAGAATCTTGGGGCATGGAGGGGGATCTGTAGCAAGCTACAATTTGGATTGCAGTCTTACCTAGTGTTAGTTGCACTTGGAGAATTTCAGATGCATTGTGTTGGGCAACTAGCCTGGAGTTGTGAATATCCTTGGTGAATATGGACACTCCTCCACCTTTAATATTTTGGTCTTGGTTTTGTGGCCGAAATGTGTGGTAAGAGTTGTAGCCTGGTATTGCAGGGGTGGTCTCTTGAGCCTTGAACCAGGTCTCAGTTACTGCACAGATATCGATGTTCTCCATTTTTAGGAGTGCCTCGAGAGAGTGCATTTTGAGGTTTAGACTTCTAGCATTGAGTAGCATTACCTTCAGATTTTGCATGCTTGTATCTGGTATGGTGGTGGTTTTATCCTTTGAACCTTGCCTAAAAAAGGCACTATAGGGGTGGCAAGAGCTTTAGCCAGTAACCTGAATCCCAGGGGTGACAGGTGCAGACCATCTCTGGCAAAGCATCATGGTTTGTCAATCATATCTTCCCAGGCAGACAGATACTGGATCCCCTTTAAATGACACCAGAAGCTTAGCCAATTGTTGAAGTCAATAATTTTGTCCTTATACTGTGGTATAATTCTAGGCGAAGGCAGGATGCTGCTCAGGGCTAGGGTCATACCTGCCTGGGCCACATGATCCAAGAGCTCTTCCATGTCTCTTTTCATGTAGTCCAGGGAGGTACGTCTCAAGTCTTTCACTCCAGCATGGACAATGACAGAGTCATATTTGTACTTGTTGTGGAGTGAATTGAGTGCATGCATTATGTGGCAGATCCTGGCACCCGACAGGCAGCTGACTGTAATTTTCTCCTTGTTCAGCCTGGTGAGTGGGACATCAGTGTGCCTGACTATAGAGTCACCTATGACTAAAGTGTTGGGCACATTGTCTTGCCTTAGGGGCTGTTGTTGGGTGGCACACTGGTGTTGTGAGCTATGTGTCACTTTGGTTGTGACTGGTGTTTGTCTGCATTTCAGCTTCGGAGGTCCTTGTTGCTTGGGCAGGTTAATGTTAAGGGCCTCTGCATATGTGGGTTTAGTGTTGCTATGTGTGGGTGTTGATGGTGTGGGTTTTAAAGGGCTATGAGTTGCTTGAGGTGTAGTGCAGGTGTTAGCCTTCTCCTCTTGACTGTCTAGCACAATTTTGGCCGGAGAGAGCTTTGATTCCACTTTGGCTATGTAAGTGCATCTCTCACAGGTTGTAGTGTTGGGTGGTAGGAGGAGAGGATTGTCTGTGTACATGAGGCAGTTGCCGCATTGCCCCAGTATGCCCAGATTCACCAGGTGGACAGGAGAAATCACCAGAAGCTGACCCTTGGACATGCCTGTTTAGGTTCTTTTTTTGCAAAGTTTGTTTTCCCTTATTTTTGCAAGGTACTTTGCAATTACAGTCTGTTTAGTGCCTACGATTAATTTCTCCTTATTGACAAGGAGAGTTGAGTGCTTTTATCAGTTTCAGGCTTCCTAGTGCTTTCCAGCAGGGTCTAGAGCAAGTGCTAATCACAGGGGTTCGGATTTTAGTGCTACTTAGGTTCATAGACAGGTACTAAGCTATTGGCCCTGGGGCCTATACAAGCCCAGCCAAAAAGGTACCCTGGCTTTTGCCACCCAAGAAAATTATTTTCCTATGCCACTGTCAAGCAGAGCCACAGAGGTGATCCCCGGGGTGAATTTCCTATTTCTCATCCAATCATCAAGATTTTTCTTGAAGAGTGCTAATGAGAAGCTTTGTTTGATATAGATAGGTAGTTTATTCCAGAGTATGGGAAGTCTCTGGGGCAGGAATCTATCCCTCCGGCATGTTCTGTTTAATGTGCTGACAAGGTTTAGGTCCCTAGAGCGTGTAGCTCAGAGGGATTGGGATTTCTTTAAGTGGAGCATGTCCAACAGTTCTGGGTTTGACATAGCTTTGTATGTTAGGCAGAGATCACCTCTGAGTAGGCGATATGCGACCGAGTAAAGCTGGAGTTTTTTGAGACGGTCTGCATAGGACATCTGTTTGAGGCCAGTAATCTTCTTTGTGAGGTATTTCTGCAGCCTTTCCAATTGTTGTAGATGTCTTGTGAGGTACATACCAAAAGGGGCATTGTACTCTATAATGGGTCTAATGAGTGATGAGTAGAGGGGAACAATGACCTCTTTTTTTTTGGATGAGAAACCTTTTGTGATGAGGTGTGCCATGTAGAAGGATTTCCTGACTACTGTGGCAATGTGATTATCAAAGGAGAGACTACTGTTTACCTGTGTCCCAAGGTACTGAGAAACCAGTTAGTTCTAAGGGAAAATTTGAAGAGTAGACTTTCTGGCACCTGCAATAGTTTAACTGTAGCCTCGCAGTGCTGCACGATGTGAAAAATGTGCAAACACATGCGTTTTTAAGCCGGAAAGTTGAAAGGGATAGAAATCAGCCCAAAAAGGCTAATAAAATTACAATTTCAGAGATGGAAACCACCCCTCTAGCATTAGATAGGCAGTACAATGCTCACCACTCCCACTGGTAAGCAGTAGTACTTCCCTCTACCATAGCAAGGTCTGGATAGCTCTGAACACAGAAAATAAAGTCCTGAGACAAGCAAAGCCTGGGATATGGACTGGCTAGGAAAGGTGGGAAATGATAGTATTTTTATTTTGTTGAAACAGGCTAAATAATGCAATAATACAGTAAATAAACACAGAAAAGACTTACACACTTGAGTGTGTAGCCCTAAACAGTAAATGCAATTAAAACTCTACACAATTAGCAATTTAAAACATTTTAAATGAAGCAAGGCAAGTGCACAACTGAAAAACGATTTAAGAGGCAGTAATACAGCAGAAAAAGTAGCTAGTCTACATATACAGAAAAGTCTATATATACAGAAAAGCAGCTAAAATACACAAACAATTCAGATGCAGTGCAACCTAGAGCACTTGAGGTGTAGCAATATTAAGGGAATTTCAGTTATAATAAGTGCTCTAAAATATACTCTGTATTTCCAAAATGTTTGAGTAGCACAGTCAGAACACAAAGAGATTCAGGCAATTTTTTTTTGAAAGGGAAAAAGGAGAAACAAAAGGCCTTATCAGATGTTGTCTCTGTATTAGGTAGAATGAGCTAATGACATTAGACTGGGAGGGGTGGGCAACTGCAAAGCCACCAAGTATAACAACAAGACACAAACAGGGAGGGTGGGGACCAATACTAAAGCTATTAGCCTATAGACAGTAAACTCTACAGAAAGCCACAAAATGAAAGTTTTTAAACAGATAAAGAAGCAAAGAGACACTACAGAATGCTTATAACTGCAAACAAATTGGTTACCCATGCAGATTAGTTAATAGTAATAAAATACACTAAAAACTATGCAGCAGGCAATAAAAAGTGTTATATATAAATTGCTAGTAACAATAATCAGTATAAATAATCCAAAAAAATAGGATACTTATATATCTCAACTCAGAGTTGTAGTCAACGCCCCTCCTCCACTCTGCTCAGTGTTTATAGACAGAAATCCTCTCAAAGTTAGGGCTTAAATACCAGAAGATACAACCTTAGACAACTTTAAAAAAAAAAAAAGCACAAAAGAACTAGCCCCCACTAGCCAACAGCCAATTAACACAATCTAGCCAAGGTAAAGAAAGGCTTATGCTCATTCAAGATGGCCTGTTCATGTGCTTTGAACAATCACTGTAGAAACAAACAGGCCCAGAGCCAGCAAATCTGAACTAGGACAATACTAAAGCTATTAGCCTACAGACAGTAAACATTACAGAAAGCCACAGAATGAAAGTTTTTAAACAGATAAAGGAGCAAAGAGACTCTACAGAATGCTTTTAACTGCAAACAAATCAGATACCCGTGCAGATTAGTTAATAACAATAAAATACACTAAAAACGATGCAGCAGGCAATAAAAAGTGATATATAGAAATTGCTAGAAACAATAATCAGTATAAATAATCCAAAAAAACAGGATACTTATATATCTCAGCTCAGAGTTGTAGTCAATGCCCCTCCTCCACTCTGCTCAGTGTGTACACATTTTTTTAATTTGAAGTGAATTTTTCATAGGAACTTGCATGTTTTGAGTGTTTAACTTTATGTCCTTTGAAGCACCAGTATAGTTGTATGTATATATTTATGAAACATTTATTATGTTTTAATATGCCTTTATTATATGTTTTTAAACATTATACTAGCAATTTAAGTTTGTACTGTGTAATAATATGTAACATTTTTACATTTGTTATCCAGGACCATAGCCTTTGTTTATGAGCATGATTTCCCTTTAAGTTTGCAAAGATGAAATGATGTAATATGCCTTGCTTTATTTAAATGCAGTCTTAGCTCTTTTTTGCTTGTCTGATGAAGTTCCTGTATTGCACTTACAAGCTTTCACTGCTGTTTTGAATAAAACGTTTGCCTGCCACTGGTGCGAGCCATCTTTTTAGATTCATACTTTTACATATGTCAAATTTCAGTTGTGAGAACAGTGACTGCTAATATTGTACAGATGATTTTGCACATACATAGCTGTCAAACTGTTAGCATGGGACATTATGGGATAAGCCCTACCAAATGGTGGTACAAAGGCACAACTACAGGGAACATTTTTACATAGTGTGCTCATACATTAATAGCAAGGTGTTCTGATAACATATTTGCCATTAAATTGCATTTCAAGTAATGTTATTTATCTGCAAATCAAGGACCAGACATATGGGGCAGTAGTCATTACATTCTGCAAAAATCATGACAGTTGAGAGGTATGTTCATGTATACTAATTACACTAGACAGCTGGTCATTTCTCAGTTGGCTGCCATGGGATTAGAACCCGCAAGCAGTGACTACAGGAATAATGTGCACTTTATTTAAATATAATGAATTATCAAACCACCGTCTCCTTTAAAACTTTTATTGTGATATGTTGTATGAAATCGTACATTTACACACATGCATAGCTGTGTCTGGTATCAGATTGTAACCTGCAAACAGTGACCTCAAGAATAATGAGTACTTTATTTGAAAACATTACTTATCAAAACACTATCTCCTTTTAAAATGTATTGCTTAATGCTGCTTCAAATCTGGCAGTTACACACATGTATTGTTTCTCTAGGACTTCTGTTAACTTACCCGTATACCCTGTTCATTTACTGAGGGCTAGCTACAGCATATTTCAGAATAAAATATCAGAACTCAAGCTTGAACCTTAATCTAGGTATTGCACTACATTTATTTCTGACATTTGTTGCTGCATTGGTTATTCATTCACATGTAACAGTTGACTGGTGTCGGATTAGAACACACATGCAGTGAATACAAGAATAGTGAGCACTTTATTTGAAAACATTACTCATCAATGAATCATCTCCTTTTACACTTTATTCCTTAATGTCACTTGAAATCTGGCATTTATACACATGTATGGCTGTGTTTGACGTTTATTAACTTACCCATATACCCTGTTCATTCACTGAGTGCCATCTACAGCCTATTTCAGAAAAATTATCAGAACACAAACTTGACCTTCAATCTGGGTATTGCACTACATTTATTCCTGACATTTGTTGGTGCATTATTTATTAGTTCATATATAACAGTTGACTAGTGTTGGGTTATTACACACATGCAGTGAATACAGGAATAATGAACACTTTTTTGAAAACATTAGTTATCAAAGCACCATCTCCTTTTAAACTATATTGATAATGTTGTTTCAAATCTGGCATTTAAAGACATGGATAGCTGTCCAGGACTTCAATTAACTTACCCATATACCATGTTTATTTACTGAGTGCAATATACAGGATATTTCAGACAAACTGAGTAGAACACAGGCTTGAATCTTAATCTGGATATGGCACTATGCATTTATTTCTGACATTTATTAGTGCATTCTTTATTCATTCACGTGTAACAGTTGAATGGTGTCAGATTAGAACATACATGTAGTGAATGCAGAAATAGTGAAAACTTTATTTGAAAACATTACTTTATCAAAGCACCATCACCTTTTAAAATGTATTGATTAATGTTGCTTCAACTCTGACATTTAGACCATGGATAGCTATCTAGGACTTCTGTTAACTAACCCATATACCTTGTTCATTTATTGAGTGCAACATACAGAATATTTTGGACAATGAGCAGGCCAGAGCAGTGACTCTTAATCTGGGTAGAGCACAACATTAATTGATGGCTGGAAGCTATACTACATAGTACTGCATGCTTACTTGCTCTACCATTTCAGATACGTACTGCCACATTAATAAAAATGTAGGATGCCTGAGGTATTTTGTACCTGACTGTTAGGTCTGCAACATGTGTACTGTACTATTAAGTTATGCATTAATTTATTACTTAGATGATTTTCTTACTTACCACATGCTTGCCTCATCCTTGCCTGATATCCAGCATGGGACTGTATGTTGTGAGCCCTCTCTTCTGCAGCTGTGGAAAGTGAAGCAAATCTTTATTCATACAAGTTTTGCACACATTCAGCTTGTATATGTATAAGTTACTGGAAAACATACTTACATATCTGTGGGCTGCGTCCATCTCTAGCATCTTGGACCCAGGTGTCCAAGGTTCTCTTCTTCCTACACTTCAGATCATTATAGTAATGATGACACTGCTCACCAGTGTGGGGGACAAAAGTAGCACTGGTTCTGGTTAGGTCCCTGGCCAAATGATCCCAGGCCTCAGACCCGCACTCTGAGCCCTCATACTCACCCAACAGAAACCAGGGTCTCGATCTCTCTACCAGGAGTCCAATAAAAACTTTGGACTCGTGCACACTCCACTTTTGCACTTGAAAGCACGCTCTCTCACCAACTTCTGCAGCCATACCCACAGTCAAGGTCAGACTCTAAAGAATGATTCATAGGTTCATAGGTTCATAGGTTGGTACTAGGCTATCAGTCCTAGGGCCTATACAAGCCTAGCCATAACAATCCCCTGGCTATTTCTTCCCACATTATTTACTTTCCTGGACCCCTGTCTAGCAGGGCAACTGATGTGATCCCTGGGGTGAATTTCCTTTCTCCCATCCAATCGTCAAGGTTCCTCTTGAAGAGGTCCAAAGAGGCACTCTGTTTGACATGTATGGGCAATCTATTCCAGAGTCTGGGGAGTCTCTGGGTCAGGAACCTATCCCTCCAGCATGTTTTGTTTATTGTGATGACAAGGTTTAGATCCCTGGAGCGTGTAGCTCTGAGGGATTGGGATTTCTTTAAGTGTAGCATGTTCAACAGCTCTGGGTTTAACATGGCCTTGTATGTTAAGCAGAGATCGCCTCTGAGTAGACGATATGCGACAGAGTATAGCTGGAGTTTTTTAAGGCGGTCAGCATAGGGCATCTGCTTTAGGCCTGTGATTCTTTTAGTGAGGTATTTCTGAGGCCTTTCCAGTTGTTGCAGATGTCTTGAGAGGTACATACCAAATGGGGCATTGTATTCTATAATGGGTCTAATGAGGGATGAGTACAGTGGGACAATGACCTCCTTTTTTCTGGATGAAAAGCCCTTCGTGATGAGGTGTGCCACATAGAAGGATTTCCTGACTGTTGTGGCGATGTGGTTATCGAAGGTGAGACCACTGTCCACCTGTGTCCCTAAGTCTCTTATCACACTTTCTGTGTTTAGTGTACTGCCACCTATATGGTAATTCATGGATACATGTTTTTTCCCAAAGGGATAACAATACATTTCTTGGCATTGAGCTTGAGCCCATGGCTCTAGCACCAAGAAACTGTTTCTGTAAGGCCATATTGTAAAGTATCCACATCATTTGGGGATTCAATAATGACTCCCAGTTTGCAGTCATCTGCAAACTTTGTTAGCCAGAGTCCCTTAGTGTTGACCTGTACTTCAGAGAAGTAGATGCCAAACAAGAGCGCCCCAGGACTGAACCCTGAGGTACTCCACTTGTCATTTGTCTGGAGCTGGATTTGGAGTCGGCTACTTTTACAGTGTGGGTTCTATCAGTAAGCCATTTAGCAACCCATTGGGTGACATAGGGATTAATACCCAACTTAGTAAGTTTATCTATGATTCCAGAGTGGGGGATGGTGTCAAAGGCCTTGGCAAGGTCTAGATAGGCTGTATGGACCACCTTACCCTTGTCCATGGCTCTGGAGACTGATTCAAAGAAGTCAATCAGGTTCAGGAGACAAGATCGGCCCTTCACAAACCCAAACTGGGTGGGGTCCAGTGTTTGAAGGTTGCCAATGTCTTTGTTTATAAGTTCCATGATAATACGCTCCATGGCCTTGCAGATAAGGCTTGTCAGACTGATGGGATGGTAGTTTCCGGGATCCAAGGTGGATCCCCCCTTGTGGATTGGGATAACTGTAGCTCTGCGCCACTCAGTGGGCACAAAACCTGAGTTGAGGCTATGATTAAACATGACACTTAGGTGAGGTGCCAGTTCATATTGTAGTTCATGTAGTACACAGCCCGGGATGTCATCTGGTCCCATGGATGCTGTATTCTTGGCTTTAGAGAGTGCATTTTGTACCTGTGTGGCTGTTATTACTGGAATTTGGCAATCTTCCGGTATTGAGATGGGCCATTTAGGGGGTGAGAGGGGGGTGAAGTTGGCACTGAGTCGATCTGCCAGGATATTGGCAATATCCTTTGAATCAGTATATTTATTGCCATTCTGTTTTAGCTCAGAGCAGATCTGAGCATTGCCATTTAGATTCTTGACATAGTTATAGAATGCTTTGTGGTTGTCTTTGGAATCTTTGGCAATTTTATTTTCATAACTAGCTTTGGAGGATTTTATGAGGCATCTCAGTTTCTTACTGAGGCTAGTAAGGGAGTTTTTTGCATCCTGGGATTTTCCTCTTTTCTGCAAAAGTTTCTTCCTTTTGTTGTAAAGTTTGTTTATGGCAGGGGACCACCAGACTGGCTTCCTTTTTTTGGATGAGAGCATTTTGGTTCTATTTGGGATGGCACGATTCATGCATAAGTGGATGTGCTCGTACAGTGCCTTAGTGTAGGATTCAGCAGTTGAACTTTCAGTTCCCGTCTGCATGGGTGTCATGAAGTTTGTCACTTCTGACTTGAGTAGCATGAAGTTGGCTTTGGAGAAGTTTTTCATGGTGGTTTCTTTACTGGGGGGGGTGGGGGTGGGATGTGGATGTTAAGGGTGATTAGCTTATGGTCAGACCTGACTAACGAGGGGGTGACCATAGGTATGGAGCATTGATTTGCCATGTTGGTAATGACCAAGTCTAGGATATTGGAGCCCCTGGTGGGACTATGGATTAGTTGATCCAGGGCGTTGGAATTTATGAATTCCAAGAACCGTTGCGTAAAGGTGAAATTCCCACCTATTGGCCTTTATATAGGCTTTATTCTCTCCTTTGCATGCCATACTGTAACTTTCAAAAAAGTGGCTCATCATTTAGCATCGCATAAACTTGCAAACCCATGTTAAAATTAAGCTTAGCAATGCACAGGTTTTCTAACCATTTCTAAATGTAGCAATTATTTACTTTAAAGTCAACTGATGTTTCAGTCACTTGTTACAGTTTCACAACACTATATGTAAAAAGCATTACTATCCAGGACTCGAATCTGAGACCTAATACACTCTCTGTCATGACCCAACCTATCTAGCGACTGGGATAGTGCACGTTACTGGAATATATGCAGATAAAATGGAAAGTTGCCTGTAAGTATAGTGCAGCTTTGCTGAGTGGATTTGCACATTGCTAAGCATGGCAGACTGACAATAATTGAATACATCCGGTTTCTATTTTTAGCTGTCTAGCAGATGTGTACTGTTTAAATGCACCTCGCTATGCCTAGCTAAACAACATCCCACACCGCACAAATAAGCCCATAAACATAACAAAAAATGTCTGGTACACCTTCCAGTCCAGGTTAACAGGTCAAAAGAAAGGCATTATGCAATGCTTACCAACTGTCTAACATTTTTCTGGGCAGTCCAGAATTAAGGGACAGCCTGTAAAGTCAGTCTTACATGGATTCATTATCAGTGTTGCTGTGATCTCCCTCAGCAGCTCACCATAATTAATATGTATGGCATGCTGCAGAGGAGGAACTCTGGCCATGTACATGGATGTATTCTGTGTAGGCTCTTCTCCTAGTCTACAAAGATTTTATTGAATTCTAGGCAGTAACTATTACATTTGTAATATTTTGTAAACAACTTACAGTATCTCAGCAACCACTCAAGTTATACACATACCCCCAGATTTACTAATCTTCTGTGCAGGACTAGCTTAGTCCTGCATGGAAGTGACCATTTAGGAGCAGGACAGCAGCATGCCATGCATATTATTGAGGTGCGCTGCTTGAGCTCTTAATCTTACATGGAGCATGTAAGAGTACAGGGGGTGTGTCTGAGAGGAGAGCTCTCAGAATATACACCCCCCGCAATACAGAACAGCAGAAAGGGGTATGCAATGCACAAGACCACTCACAGGTGACCGCATATCCCCACCAACAGTCCCCCTTGTGTACAACAGCAACAGTATATATGAATAAAATGAAGAAACTCTTTTTTTATTTAAAAAAATCCGATTAAAGCTAACTGTAGGTGTGTGGGTGTGCCCATCGCTTAGCTTCAGTTAATGCAGCTTAAATGGCTGAAGAGAATAACAAGGAAGATATCTTCAAATGAAGCAGCATAGCAATAGTGTAGTAGGCAGAGCATTTGCCTTATGAACAGGCATTCCCAGTTTGAGTCTCCGAGCAGCACATTCCATTTTCCATGGCAAAGCACGTTATGAGTAATATTTATGTTGCATAACCCACTAAATAACATATCTTTATGAACTAGAGTACTGCAGTAAATACACATGTGAGGTGTCAGTGTCATAATGAATAAGGCACTAGTAAGCAGGTTTAAGTACAAATAAGCACTAGTAAGCATATTTAAGCCCTAATAAGCAGGCTTAAGCCCATTTGCATGGTGGTAAGCAATGCCCACACTGGTTAAGCAATTCTAAAGCTAACACTGTGTAAGCAGATGTAATGGCAGGTTAGCAGTGCTTACCGTCATGCAAACCTGCTTACAACTGCTCAAAAGTGCCTTAATCATTCTGTATCCAACGGCCCTTGTTCTGCCCATCAACAAAATAAACAGCCTTGCAGGTCTTTAACCCAGGACCCTATATACCATAGTCACAGTAGTTAACCACCAAGCCGTCACAGAAGTACAAAAGAATGAGGTAGCACCAAACAAGTCCTCACCATAGCATAACCAAACCGAGCCTGTGAAAGGAATCCGTATACAGTCATATGTTCCATAACCCACTACATAACATAAATATGTGAATTGGAGTACAGCAGTAAGCCCAGACGTGAAGTGGAATTGTAATAGGGTGTTGAAGTCCCCAATAAAACACAAGAACCCCATAGAGTGTATGTACACATTAATCATGGACACCAGGCATACGTTAGGTGTAATGAATAATAACTCAATGCCAAAAAGGCATTATAATGCAAAGTCTAATGTAACCAATGCTAAGCATTGCACAGGCCAGCTTAGGGGTTGTGAGCAATGTGTAGACCAGCTAACTCATTGTGCCCAGTGGTATACCCCTTTAAACAATGCCAACCCTAGGTAAGCAGGTTTGCCCATATCTTACCCTTTTCAAAACTGTCCAATCATGGAAAAGTGTGGGAAATCAGCCCTACTTAAATCCAAGAGGTGGAAATACATCTCATAACTGGTTGTAGCTTCCCCTTGCAGGCAGTATGGCAGTAAGGGGAGAAGGTGTGCACTTCCGGGTGCAGTACTGGTGCATTCAGGAGTCCAAGGTCATGGCAGAACTCCTAGTTAAAGACCATGCTCAGACACTGCTGCAGGGCCAGTACCAGGGCTCCCAATATAAAATGGAAGCCTGAGACCATCTCACCCATGACCTCACCAGTGCCACTAGCATACCCCAAACTGGTTAGCAGGTCAGGCACCACAATGCCAACCTGAAGAGGTATAAGGGGGACCTCTTGGAGGAGTGGCTCTAAGAGGCTAGAGCATTAGGGGATGTTCCAGCCATGTGTATCACCCCAATATCTGTGTAATAATTGCCAGCTCAGGTATATCATGGATAGGTATGGCTGAATATTCCTCTTATGTCCCCCACAGCTGCAATGGAGCAGGCTGCGAACCAGGAGGCCCACATCAGTCGCCTGGCAAGGTTGTAATGCAAGGCAGGTCAGTAATACTCATGCATTTCCTGTCATAGGAAATAAAAATAAAAGTAGTAGTAAATTAATTGCTTGTATAAAACCTGTATTGTTCAAGGCAAGTACTGCATACACTACAGAATATGGCAGGAAGAGTCTCATATTGTTTGTAAGTCAATGGACTGCATGTGTATATCCTGGTATCATACGGTAATGTAGATATGCAATCATGTAATAGTACTGAAATATTAAGTACTGTTACCCACACCGTTCACCATTAATTGAATGTGTAGGAATGCCTGTATATATGACAGGTGTAATCCCCAGAGGCCATTTAGTACAACTGAAAGACACATAGACAGTAAACAGGGAAAAGACAGACAACAAAAAATGAATAGCACATGCAACTGAGAGGTAAACTGTTTCTGTTTTAGCACACACAGCCACGGTTCGAATCCTGTCAGTGGTAGTAGTCTGCATACAGAATCATACCCCACAACTGTACAGATATGTCCAGAATGTCAATTAAAGTGGCCCATATATATTGCCTATTAACCTGTCCCCCTGGGAAATCAGTGGGATAATCCCAGATATTTAGCCAGCAAACAGGTAATACAAGTGATTGTCAAACATCATGAGAACACACCTGCCACTGTAGCAACCCCCAAAACTGTTAGGAGAGCAATATTTCAAGTATATCTTATCTACATTCCCATGTTGTCAAGCTGTGGCCAGAGTGTGTACAGTAAGAGAGTGAGATGTATGTGCATAATACTACTGTGTAATCCGGAACTTTGTGTGGCAACAGTCAGGTAGTGCTAACAAACATTGCTCCCACAGGTATGTTGGACACACTGTGCGAAATACAGACCATTATAGCCTGTACTGGTATTGTTCACTCTGGTATTGTAGGGAAATGTGAGTGTTGCAGTTTCTCTGAATAATAAAGTATCACTGGTCACTGTCACCCACACTGCTACATAATATAACTGTATAGGAAAGCATGTATATGTGTGTTTCAGGTCACAAAAGGTGAAAGAGGGCAATATTCTAGATATGTCCTGGCACACCAGCATGTGGTCAATACATGGCCGGAGTCTGTGCAGAAAGAGTTGGATAGCTATGTGCAAAACAACAACCTGGAATCTGGGAGTATGTGTAGAAACAGTTAGTTAGTGTTAACTAACATTCCCTCCACAGGTATACCAGGTAAGAGGTGTATACTGCAGGTAAATCTGGTTCATGCATACTGATGATGACAGCCATATCACTGTCCAAACTAAGGCTATAGGGTAGTGCAGTAAGACTTGTAAGGTACAGATAACAGCACTGACTATGAAAGTAATGTTGACTACAAGAATATACTAGTTGTTAATTGACATCTTTCTCTCCCCCTACCATATCTCCAACAATAACCAACATACCCACCCCACCTGGTATGTGGGTCTATATTATAAGATTGACATTTGAAAACATGGAACAAGATATGGTTGACACCATGTGGTTGATGTCTTCAAACATCGACCTTATAAAAAGACAAAAAAAAAGAAAAAAGCACCCTAATGGGTTTAAGCAGGGGGGCAAGCCTACTTGAGGGGGCTGCACCCCCCACACCCCCTGCTACTTAAATATACCAACTCCAAGACCACACTACATTGCAGTAAATGGAAATCTCCTCTTACGGAGATTTCCGTTTACACGCTCGATCCTGAGCATTCGATATTCTCGTGTCGACAATGTCGACATTGTTGGCTTTCGAGAATATAATATAGACCCTGGTATGCAATGTCTCTGATAATGTCCAATTGTTTGATAAATATTTTCATGGTTCCCATGCATGTGCTATATTGAATTATTCCAACATTGGTGGCATGGTGCCATCAATGTACCTGCATGCTGTTCTTATTACCACTGTGGTCCCATATATGCATGTGTTCTGTTTGCTATGCAACTGTTCCGTATCTGGTGTCTGGGTTAATGGGAATATCTATGAATGCTGTTATACCTAACCCTGGAATGTGTTGACTATTACTAACCCACAAATGAAGATGAAATCTAAACAATAAAGCATGCTTCGGAAGGCCAGTCCCAGCAGACCCACCTGTCACACCTCAGCTGGCCGTGGCACTGGGCACCAGCATGTCTGGGGCCCAACCCAGGACCTCTCTGTCCATTGGACCTGCACCATCTTCAGGTAGAACCACCTCAGGGAATGGGGCTCGTCCCCCCTGGAAGTGGGCGCGGACAGGCACCTGTCACCCATCGCCAGGTCAGGGTCATGGTGTGTAGAGCGATCAACGAGCAGTTTGGTAATGTTCTACACCAGCTCGTGGGCCACATGTCATGATTAGAGAGTCAGCCTGGCTCTGTGACTCAGCCCAAAGAACAGCCACCTTTGGGGCTGTGAAGGTGCAGTGGTGACTGCCTATGGGTGGGGACCTCAGTCCCACTGTTACCACTAGGGGACTTGTGGGCTTCTGATATCCCAACACCCCTCCCCATGAAGGTGTTACCCCCCATATGTGTCATATACCACCCTTGTATGTGTCTTGTTTGTCTTGTCTGTTAACCTACCCAAATTACCTCCCCAAATACACCTACTACCCCTCCCCAACATCCCACTCGCACCTGAAAAAAAAGAGGCAATCTGTTCCCACAAAAAAAAACCTTGCCCCATACAGAGCTGTCCATTTCACACACATGTCCACTGGACACATGTAATCTGGTCTTATTGGCATTACAACTTATTATTGTTGTCCTCACACCTCTCCCAGGGGTTTGAGTGCCCAAATCTACCTCCAAATTCAGTGTATATGCACAGCTGTTGCAGTAGAAGAAATGGGCAGCTATGGACCTTCCCTACACCCTTCCGGCACATCCCAGGATATTTTCCCTACTGTCTTTCCCTCTTTGTGCCCCTTTTTTCACCACTTTCCTATCAACCCCTTTTTCTTTTCTTTTAAAGAAATTAGCACGGAGGTAAGCGGGAGTAAGCACTTTTAAGCAGCAGTAAGTGGGTTTAAGTCTGTTCGCACAGGGTAAGCTCTGCCTACACAGGTTAAGCAATTTGCAAGCTATTACAAACTGTAACCTGAAGTTAGCAGTGCTTACCTCCATGCAAACCAGTGCAAACCCACTTACAACTGCTTTAAAGTGCCTTAATCACTCTGTATCCAATGGCCTGTGCTCTGCCCTGCACGAAAATAAACAGCCTTTACAAGGCTCGAACCCAGGACCCTGCACACCATAGACAAAGTAATTTACCACTAAACCATGCCAAATATACATAACTCTCATGTTTTCAAAAACATAATCATCCAGCCCAGTCATGCAACAGTACAGAGAATGTATTCCAACATATAGATGTATGCATGTGTGTGTGTGTGTGTGTGTGTGTGTGTGTGTGTATATATATATATATATATATATATATATATATACATATAAATATATATATATATATATATATATATATATATATATATATATATATATATATATATATATGAACATATATACATGCTAATGCCTACATCGACACATATATATGTCTACACCTATATGTCTACATATACACAGCAAGTTACATATATGTAAGGATATATATATCTATGTAGGTATTTACAGATATAGTTATATATGTAAGGAGATAAATATCTATGTAGGTATTTACAGACATAGTTATATATATATGTAAGCAGATATATATATATATATATATATATATATATATATATATATAGAGAGAGAGAGAGAGAGAGAGGTATATATGGCCATACATCTGTAGATAACAATGGTAGATTAACTAAAACATATATGTCCACATGTACTGTTAATTGGGTTGAGAGGCTCCAAACAATATACGTCTTGTATGAATAGGTATACCCCCCCACAGACAAATACGTCTGCCCTGCAATACACTATCAGGTGTTGCAGATCCCATAACCAAGACCTGACACGGCATGGGCACAAGATGTTAACAGTACTACATCCCACCTGTATGATGTCAGGCTGGTATTGGTAACTTATCATGCAGTACAGTCTGACTCTCATAGGAAATGTAAAATGCGGAAGCTATCAACACCCCCAGGATACATATACACAGATACATATATGCAGATACAGATATACACACACACACACACACACACACACACACACACACACACACACACACATATATATATATATATATATACATATATGTAGATATACATGTGACTACACATACACACACAGAAATATGTACAGTAAAATACATATGTAGAAGGTGAACACAATATGGAACAGCCAGTATGCCTACAGTTAACACCTTAACAACTGGACATTGTATGGGCCACCCATGCAAATGACAATCATTGCCTGCAACATATACCCACAGAGAGTTCATAGGATAAAACACCTCACACAAGTTTGCAGAAATGGAAAACCTTTATGTCTGTACTATTACAGTTTTATATGCCATGTCATATTGTGAAACAGTTATACTAATACAGTAGTCTGGAAAAGTTCACAACTGTTGCTGCCCAGGCCAATCCCTTCAAATTGTACAATAGTAAAGACAGACTGGGCCACAGGATACCAAACGATCAACAGTAAGTAATGCAGGTGTATAGTTCAGCAGCCTCTATCTATACAAACTCACTAGGTGGAAAAGACTTCAGTTAACCAAATGGGATGTAACTGTTACATAACAAGGCATAACTGACACCATCACAAGCACACTGACAAACAGAACAGTTGTATGGTAGGAGGCAATAGGCCTGCATTAACCCAATTTATGTAAGTAATGTAAATATAGGTGAAGTGTATGGTACTGCACATTCAGATACTGTAAGGCAGCTCACCCCTGCTACTCCCACATTTTGTAACAGCCTAGGTTATTTATGGTGCATCCCCCCTAGACTCAATAATACAGGGCCATATACCACTGTCACATACACTGGCCTCTGGAGTGCATAAGGGCACACATGTATTGTGTAGGTGAAGCCCACACATATATGGCCCCAGCCCCACCGTATGTATGGGGATACAACAGCAGTGGACTGATGGCAGCAATGGCAGTGTGATATACTCACAGCCCACTACAGAACAACTCCTGACAGCATGTCATATGTGCAAAACTTGGTATGTAGGTGGAGGACAGAGGCTGGAACACAGGCCCATATGTGGAAAACTGTTGCCATACACTAAGCAAGTTGCTGGTGTTACAGGATAGTCTGCAACATACCCTTAGTCAGGGAATTGAGATTAGAAACATAAATGGATGTAGCCATGTACTGATAGCACTCAACACACACACTGCCAGTAAAATATCTGACACAGGACCTGTGTGGTGGACTGACAAAACATGATAGGCACACCTCTGGCCACCAAGAGTATAGGCCCACAGTTGAGAGCTATGCAGACAGACTGCATTCCAAGGTAAACTAGTATGTACACACACACCTTGTAACACCAGTAGTATACAAAGCATTACACAACTCTACTCACACTCTGTCCTCCTGGAAGAGGTATTGCTACCTGCTGTCTGTAACACTGATGCCCACACCGGAAGGATGTCCATCACACAGGAAAGGTAAAGGGATCATGCTCACATGATGTAAGGATTTATAGTAGGTGGTGCCATGACAGTGGTAATTGGAAGTACTTCCCAATAGCAAGACAAACGCCAAGAATTATGTAGCTGTGGAGCCACCAATAAGTGCCTCGCCACTCGCCACTAGATGCAGTTAAAAACAACAAATGTAAAAATCAGTTAAGTGCTTTCACCCAATGGAATTGGGTTTCATCAGAACTAAATGCCATATCCAAATACTGGCTTAAATGTCTTCTTTGGCGCCAAAAAAATCAAATCATTTAAAGAAACAGTTCTGCATTTATATTAACAGCACTGTGCTGTTATAATTACTGATCTATAAATAACATAAACTGTACCTCTACATTAATATACAATTCTCTATAATTGATATAATCCATACAAATATTTAAATACATCAACTTCCCATAAATGTACTATGTACTTCTCTGATGTCATCTCATAATAACCTCCATATGGCAACCTTAACATCAAAAAATACATACTACCTATCATTTCCCTAAATATTAAAATTAATGATATTATTAATTTAAAAATGTCTACAATATCTTTAACTGATCAAGTATTCTATTCTACACAACTTATGTCTTAAACTGTACCTAGTGCTACTGGAAACTTAATAATTTTATTGTCATGTAATTACCCTAATAATAATAACTGGGATTCATTCATATATTGTTATCAAAATGATAATACTAAAGGTTTGACTGGTATAAATTCATTAAGTCCAGGTGGGGTGGTGGCATCTAAAAATATTTGCCACCATACTTCCTTATAACTTAATAAACTTTTGTTATCACCACCACTGGGATCAATATTAATGCTGTCTAATATGGCAAATTTAAACTGATGTTCGTCTCCTTCCATTTCTATATGCCTATATAATGCGTTTGTTTTATCTTTAGTTCTAATGCTATATGTGTGGTCATAAATTCTCTTCTTGAAACTTCTCTCAGTCTTTCCTACATAAAAACTAGGGCATGTGTTACATTTAGCCAAGTATATCACCATTTTGGTATTACAATTACCTAATTTAAATCTTACCAAAGACCTGTGTCCATTCTCCAAAAGTATTTTATTGTCATCTAGCATGTACCTACATTGGTTGCAAGCTCCACATGTCTTACCTCGGGTATTAAAACCTTTCTTGTCTTTCTTTAATTCTCTATACCTTTGTTCTACATGTTGTTTGATGTTCCGTCCCATTTTATATATGAAATTGGGTTTGTTCCCCAAATTTGTTTCTAAATTAGTATTTCTTGGTATTACGTACCAATATTTGTGCATTATCTTTTTAATATTGTCAACCACTGTATTATATTTAATAACACAGGACCTTTGGAAAGGAATTATCAAAGAATTGTTGCATGGATGTCCACTTACTACGTGCCTATCTACACTATTCTTTCCCACTTCTGTACCTGCTCCTAATAATGGTTTATACTTTAAATTCCACTCCTGAGTGACATATTTAACTGTATCATCCATCATTTGTTTAGGATAACCTCTTTGTTGAAATAAATTTGTTATAAACTTCATTTCTTCATTCATATTTTCATAATTTGATGTCATCCGTGCTGCTCATACACACTGTCCTTTAAACATGTTATGTTTTACTTTTTGAGGGTGACAACTAGTGTATTCCAAATAGTTATTTGAAAAAGTACTTTTCTGATGTATCTTAGATTTAAGTGTGCCCTCATGATGGTAGATGTATGTGTTCAAGTAAGCCACCCCTTTATAACTGTGAGAATAAGTGAATTTCAAGTACTCACTGCTGGTGTTGAGAAATGTACAAATGTTTGTAATGTATCCAAATCACCATCCCACAGTATATATATATGTCACCCAGAAATCTGGAATAATGTTTGACATATTGAAAATATTTACTGGGGAATAAGTGAGTATCCTCCCAAAAGAGTATGACTAGGTTGGCATAAATGGGGGCACAAGCTGCCCCCATGGCTACCCCCCTAGTCTGTTTAAAGTACTCTCCTTCGAAATATATGAAGTTATTGTCCAGAACAATGGACATAATTTCTACTAATAAACATATTTCATCCCATTCAAAGTTGGTGTATTTAATAATACCATTATTAAAGGCTTCCAAGCCTTCTTGTTTTGGTATACAAGAAAATAAATCTATTACATCAATAGTTACAAAAATGATGTCCTCTTTCCATGCATTGATGGGATATTTACTCAAGAATACCCAAGAATCTTTCACCATATGTGGTATTACACTGTAAATAAATTTTAACTTTGTATCTATATATCTATCCAGTGGAAATGTTTTAGATTTACTCCCTGAGACTATCGGTCTAAACGGTGGATCATTAGCATCCTTATGTACTTTTGGTATGCCAACTAAAGTGGCTACTTTGGGATATTTCACCTTTAAAAAATCATATACTTCTCTGGAAATTCGCCCATCAATTAAATATTCCTCTATATATAAAAATCAATTCTCTGATAAGCTATATTAAGCTCATTTAATGATTTCATTTCATAATTTCCTGAATAATACAAGATATCATAGATCTTTTTAATATATTGAATACTGTCATAAAGGACAACTCCACCGCCTTTATCAGGTTTCATAACTCTAATGTTGAGATCTTTTTTTTTATATTATTCAGTATTGTCTCTTCCTCCTGGGTCAAATTCCTTATATTGGTAATTTCTCTAAAATTGTTATATTCTTGATATGTTTCCCTTAACACTATCTTCTCATACATTTCAACAGAAGGATAACTAGGTGGAATAAAGGAGCTGGCTTTATTTAACCGTTCCACTGATTTGTACCCTATTTGGGTTGTGTAGGTACCATACTGTGGTTGATCCTTAAATAATGCTGCTAAATTGACTTTCCTTATATACTTCTTAAAGTCAATAATCCAATCAACTAAATCAAATTTGGGATTAGGAATGTATTTCATGCCCTTAGCTAATAAGTTAAAATGTGCACGTCCTATTGTGATGTTAGAATAATTATATATGTTGAAATTATTGTACGTGTGTACATTCCCTATAGTCACTATATCTTTTCCTACATCATAAGCGACTAAAATAGGATCTTCAGGTTGTTCTACCTCCAATACTTCTAATTGTTTCTTGTTTTTGTGTAATTCTGATTCCACTGCTTTCTGTTCTGATAAGGTTGGCCAGTTTCTATTATGTCTCTCTGAAAATTCTGTCTCCTATAATGATATGACCTCTCCTTTATATTCCTTTCATCCTGATTCTTACTCTCATTTCCCTGTACATTTTTCTTTTTTGACCCTGGCCACATATAAGCTGTACCTTTATTATATTGCTCCCTATCTCTTTGTATCTTTTTAAACTTTCTGTCACATATATTAGTAATCCATTTGTCTGCTACCTGATATTGTTTGTTATACAATTTCTCCCATTCTGGGAATAATAAATAATTGATTATCTTAGTATTTAATTTTTCCGCTTCTTGTATTAATTTACTGAGTTTCTCATTAAATTTTATAAGCATGCGCATATAATTGCACCCACACTCATCAAAAAAAATATTAAATTCATTTTTTGCCTTCACTTGTCAAGTCTAATCCCATGGGGTGCTTAAAAAACCTCAACCCCATGGGTACAAGTTTCATTTCAATACATTTAGATAAATAAGCATTGTCAATTTTCAAACCATTAATATTCTTTAACTTCTTTCCCAGTGAATATATCATACATTTTAAACTCCCAGTCTCACCTTCTTCGGGAGACTTTAAATTTTGATTACACTTCATATTTTCCATATTGTAATTAAATGTCAAAAATTGGTTAAACTATTTGTCCTTGACATTATTACAAGCATATTCTGATCACATTTCAGAATGTGTTTTGTTCATTACGGTACTTTTTTTAAGTTGTGTAGAATTTTCAGTTACGGAAGAATAAGTTCTCAAAGGTAATGTCCTTTTAGGTTTTGTGCCTGTTCTTCTGGCTTCCTCGTCCACATCATATATTGAAAAATCGAAAGTAAAATCAGACAAATTGATTTTACTACTGTTCAGTGGTTCAGTTTATGAGATGACATCAGAGAAATACATAGTACAGTTATGGGAAGTTGATGTATTTAAATATTTGTATGGATTATATCAATTATAGAGAATTGTATATTAATGTACAGGTACAGTTTATGTTATTTATAGATCAGTAGTTATAACAGCACAGTGCTGTTAATATAAATGCAGAACTGTTTCTTTAAATGATTTGAATTTTTTGGCGCCAAAAAAGACATTTAAGCCAGTATATGGATATGGAGTTCAGTTCTGATGAAGCCCAATTCCATTGGGTGAAAGAGCTTAACTGATTTTTACATTTGTTGTTTTTAACTGCATCTAGTTCGTTTTTTACTACAATAAACCCATTTTTACACTACGAGTGGCGAGGCACTTATTGGTAGTTCCACAGCTACATAATTCTTGGTAATTAGAAGTACTACATAGCAAGCTAAATGCAGTTAGCAAGTGGAGGACACTGATTGGTGCAGAGCCCATCACCTGAGCATGTGCATCACTTATTAAAGCCAGGGTGCAATCCATTCAAAGCAGCACAATCCATTTACTGGAGAGAGATTGAGAGAGAGAGAGAGAGAGAGAGAGAGAGAAAAGACAAAACTCTTTAAACTAAAAGCTGAAGTCGCAGGCATTTAGCCAGCAGTCATTCAACAAGACATCATTCCCACAACAGGTATGTGAAGTATATATACATATAACAGAATGTAGTACCTGGTCCATCATAATGGAATAGATGACGTGGAATGATTAATATGTGCCATCAGGTATTGTTGTGATGATGTTCAACTGAACAACTGCTATGGCAATAGTGTCTGTCCCTGTGGGGTAGTGGGCTTAAGCCATTAACTCTCTAGGTCAGCACTGACAGACAAGATGTAAGCCATCATAGTGTGTGTTGTGTAATGGGAAGTATGTATATTATGTGGCCAATAGCTGGTGGTGGAAGTAATGCCATTATGATGGACATGTGGGAACCATGGCCCACCACTGGCAGGATACTCAGGTGAATCTGTAATAAAGCATGCCAGAATGCCATAGGTGTGTAATAGGGCTACCTGCAATCGGGTCTTACATATACCCCCCCTAATGTCAGGCCATGTCCATATGTGGCACCTGTCTGTGTTGTAGCAAGGCAGAACAGTGGAGCTGTGCAGGAAGGTGCTGTGAGATTGTGGAGCTGATGTCTGAATGTACCCCACATATAGGTATGCATATGTGTACATATGTCACATATATAATATATAAAGATATATATGTATATCAGCATGTATGTCCAGATACAGGCATATGCCCAGACATATATATGTGCACATATATACAACATCACATATATCTACACATATATAGATATATACCTATATGCACATGTCTACATATATACAAACACACACAGAAACATATATGTAATTAAAGACATGTCCCCTATATTACTACCACAGTGATGCACACATAGCAATGCACACAGCTGGCAGTGTGTGCACCATGGATGAGTATGTCACATGTCAGTCCTTTGTTGGAACCACATTACCCACGTCTGTGAAGTATGCAATGGTAATATGGGGAAGTATGGCAGGTACACACGTGGAGGTTGTCAGGATTGGTTGATATAGAGGACAGTCTACAGGGGTGATATGTGACACATGTGGTGGGTAAACACCATGGATGGTGTGTGTGTGGTCTGTGATGTGGATGCCCCATGGGCCCCAATATGGGCACAATGGGAACAAGCCTCCCACTCACTGCTACTCACAACAGCAGTCCACGTCCTGAAGGTGCCTTGTCTGGAGGCTGAGCAGGAGGAGCATGCTGGCCCTGTGAATGTGTACTGGATGCCTCCGACTGATGTAGCACATCTCTCATGTGTCTGTGGAGCCCGGTATGGAACAGACCCTAGACCTGAGCTCAGGGGACAGAAACATGTCTGTGTGTGCCCTGAAGGGGGGAACAACATCCCCTTGGTGGTTCCACCTGATAGTGTTGCTGGAACTGTACATGAGGAGACCCCAGGTTGGGTCACACATGTGATGTGGCCAGGTATCATGGGAAGATGGGGCTGGAGAGGTGGATCTGCTGGACAATAGAACATATACATGTTATTGTGTCACTGTTATAGGACATATATTGGTAGCAATAGTCTACTCAATCCCGGTACATGTCCAACAGCATGTATAGATATCCCCAATAACACAGACTGTCAGATGTGCAGCAATCTCAGAACAGCCATACCACTGGCATATATAGAACCATAGTGGCCCTGACAATGGCATGCAGGTGAATAGTCTGCAACAGGCCAACAGTGATAGTGTCCACACAGGGGACATGTACAATCACATAGCAGGAGATGTGGTACAATATAATGTCTGTCCAACTGGTAGTTAAGCTGTAGCCATACCTAATGAGTTGTGTGGCCAATTTGTTGAAGCTGATATGGTGGGGGAGTGACAGAGATGTGTATTAAGAACTGTGGTAAGCTTGCTGTATGAGTTGCTCATTCCTGTTTCCATCTTTATGTCTTTCAGCCAAGATGGCACGTGCATGGTTGCCCACCTATTCCAATGCTGAGAAAGAAGTGTTGATAGCACACATGATCCAGCACTATCCACTGCTGTTTGGCAGGCATGCACATGAGCAGCAGGAGTGGACCACCCTGTGGAACGACCTAGTCCACAGGGTCAATGATGTCGGACTACACAACCGCAGTTATGTGCAGGTCCGGCATCATTGTACTGACCTGCTTCGCAATGCCCATCATCATACTGCTGCAGTCTGGGGGATCACCTTGCCATGAGGGGGCCTTCCATCCATCCTCCCTGACATGTGTGGAGGAGCTCCTGGCCAGCCTCATGGCATCTGCCCGTCCAGACATCCAACAACTACTAGACTCCTTTGTAAAGGTGGGAGTCACCCATACACTGGCCGAGGAGTGTGCAGGTAAGGACTCAGGGCACATCAGTAGATCACTGTTGTGTAAACATCCACATTGTTACAGGTAGATCATGCATATCTGACATGTCATAGATATATTGTGTTGCTGCACTGTAGTGATAAACAGATGTCCAGATGTTGTAGTATTGTGGGAATGTACCATTGATGTATGGTAATACTGCACCCACCCTATAGCACTGCCACAGGTGTGGCTACTGACATTGCATCTCTCACCCTCTTATGTAGATCCCTCCAGGATAACAACAAGACAGCAGCCTGTAGGATATGAAGTCAGTGACTGTCAAAGCTTTCACCATCTACAGACTGCAATCCGTACACTACCTTCTGCAATTTACAGATAGATGCTCTGTGAGCAACACATGAAACCAAAGGCACCACACACTGCCCAGTCTGCAGATGACCCTACAGATGGGGATTCCTTACAAACATAGCACTGACATGGCATGTATTAAAACATGTAGGACAGCCATATCCACACACACCCTGTTAAACCAACATTACTCCAAATGCAGTATTGCAGCACTTACAGCCTGTAGTCAGGTCAGGCACATCTCCCTCCTGTGTGGTGCCCTGTTTCCACAGTGTATGTTGTTAGAGGTAAATCTCCACACCATCTGAGATGTTGTTTGCCAAGCAACAGATCAAGTTCCTGCTCACAGTGAATGAAAAGGCTCAACACCAATATAATGTTCCTGGAAATTGGAGTATGTTTCCATGCAATTGGCTATGGGAATGTTACCACGGCTGTTCCACATGCAATCAGCTAGAGGAGGGCTGCAATTCATGCAAAGGCCATCAGCTAATCATGAGCATCACTTAAAATACACATGCTGCTGCCTAAGCAAAGCAGGTGTAGGTCTCCACATCCACCACAGAGGGAGTCAGAGAGGCAGACAGAGGCAAAGACAAGTCAGGGAGGAGAGGGAAAGTAAAACTTAAGTATGTTTGTGTCATACACCTACCAGCACAGGGTATCAAACCCCCGATGACTATGCAGTGCTATCACATTTCTATGCAGTTATTGGATGCACCACATAGGTTACATGTTGTGGACCCCTCAGAATGTATATGTGATGGTGAGTGACATCTGACACAGGGATATGGTAGCTATATGGTAGGTGAAGTACACGTGCCTGTCCACATGAACAGGTGCCAGCATCAACACAGCCACATTCTCACAGGGACCCACACACATTGACGCACTTGGCAGGGCCAGAAATACAACTCATAACTGGTGAGATTGCCACAACACATTACTGTGCAGGTATTACATGCACCACAGGGGTCATATGGCGGTTATAGGGGCAAAGGTTATGGGGAGGTGCCTGACATCAGACAGCATGCATCAGTATGCCAATGGGGTTGTAGTGTGTGTGACTGTGATCATACACATCATACAACACACACACACACACAGACACACACACACACACACACACACACACACACACACACACACACACACACACACACACACACACACACACTGCCAGTACTGACATGCATGGGTGCATTGATTCACAGGTGTGTAGTGGTCAACTGTGCCAGATGGCTATACAAGGCTAGGTGATGGGTATACCTTTGCATTAGGCCACATGACAATGGTCTGCATATTGGCTCAGGGGTGTAGTTTCTGATTTGCTCACACAGGTTGGTATTGTATTCACTATCCAGTCACCTGCGTGACTATTGCATGTGGCCAATGCTGTGCATTGCTTGCCATGTATGTGTTACTTAGTCCATGACATGGGCAGTGCCTGTGATTTGCACACCTCCCACATTCATGCACCGTGACATGTGGAACTGTACCTGGGGAGTCTGGCTCATGCTGTGTACACAGATTATCATCAGATGTGCCAGTCCTGGCCTCATGTGGTGGGAAATGGTAATGGACAGCAGGTTTACCCTGCACCTACATTGATAGCATGCTAATGGCATTCCCTGGTGTCAGTGGCATCTGTCCATATGGGGCATGTTTTCAGGCATGGTATGTCCTTTGTGGGTCACATTTGATGGCACCACAGGTGCTGCAGGTGTCCAGTGGGGAACATGGGAAAGATGCACTGTCTGCATGTGCATGCCTATTGGACAGATGAACAGGGTGCCATGCCCTCTGTAGCCCACTGCAATCACTCCATAGTTAGTATCGGTGGGCAATATGCAGTGTACTACCAACACAGTGGCTGTTGCCTAGACAAATGTGTGGGTGTATAAGACATGGGTTGAGAGTGTTCTCTGGGTAATACTAGCATTGCTAACTTTGTTTGCCTGGCCTTGATGTCACATGTATAGGTATGGATTTGCTCCCCAGCCTCTCTCGGCTATTTCACATCTGTTATCCCTGTACAGTGGACATTGTGATATATACTAGCGTAACCATATAAACAATTTGCAAAACCCGCTCCACATTGGGCCCAGATATTTCACACTCATAACCCCCTACATACAGGATATGAGTTACAAACACACACCCACACACAGACACACACACACACACACACACACACACACACACACACACACACACACACACACACACACACACACACACACCTTTTCTTTCTGGGATTAGAACTCCTACCTAACTAGTTTATTACAATACAGCACTATGCAGTTATAGCACATGCCACAGAGATTACTGGAGTATTCCTTTCCCAAAGGTGTATTTCACAATGAATGACATCAGCAGGATTGCCAAAGTAGTGCATTCAAATTGTAGTGAGTGTGGTTAGGCTAAAATGCATTGCTCCCTACACAGACATTGAAACACACACAAAACATCCACACCCAACATGTGTGGGTATAGAACCCCTAACAGAAGTGTATATCACACTACAGTATGAAGCTGTTATAGGACACACCATGGGGAATACTGCAGCATCCCTTCCCCAAAGGTGAATTTCACAATGAATGACATCAGCAGGGTTTGCCAAAGTATGGCATTCAAATTGTAGTGAGTGTGGCTAGGCTAAAATGCATTGCTCCCTACACAGACATTGAAACACAAACAAAACATCCACAACTGACATGTGTGTGTATATAAAACCCCTAACAGAGGTGTATGTCACACTACAGCATGAAGCTGTTATAGTATGCACCACAGGGATTACTGCAGAACTCCTTCACCAAAGGTGTATTTCACAATGAATGAGATCAGCAGGATTGCCAAAGTAGAGCATTTGAATTGTACTGAGTGTGACTAGCCTAAAATGCATTGCTCCCTACATAGACATCGAAACACACACAAAACATCCAGAACTGCCACAGGTGGGAATAGAACCCTACCAGAGGTCTATATCACACTACAGCAGTACGCAGTTACGGCACACACTACAGAGATTATGGGACTACATCCTTCCCAGAGGTGTATCTCTAGGTGAATGACATCAGCAGCCTTACCAAAGTAGGGCCTTTAGATTGTATGGAGTATGACTACCCTAAAAAGCATTGCTCTCTACACAGACAGCCACACACACAGACACTTGCCAAGTCTGGGATTAGAACTCCTATCTAACTAATTTATCATACTACAGCAGTACACAGTTATAGGATGTGCTACAGAGATTACTGGGCTACAATCTTCCCAGAGGTATATTTTTAGGTGGATGACATCAGCAGCCTTGCCAAAGTAGAGCATTTGAATTGTAGGGAGTATAACTACCCTAAAAAGCATTGCTCTCTACACAGGCAGGCACACACACACACACACACACACACACACACACACACACACACACACACACACACACACACACACACACACACTTGTCAAGTCTGGGATTAAAACTCCTACCTAACTAATTTGTCATACTACAGGGGTACACAGTTATAGCACGTGCTACGGAGATTACTGGGCTGCAATCTTCCCAGAGGTGTATTTCTAGTTGGATGACATCAGCAGCTTTGTGAAAGTAGAGCATTTGAATTGTAGGGAGTGTGACTACCCTAAAAAGCATTTCTCTCTACACAGACAGACAGACACACACACACACACACACACACACACACACACACACACACACACACACACACACACACACACACACACACACACACACACAGTTGCCATGTCTGGGATTGGAACTCCTACCTAACTAGTTTATCACACTACAACAGTAAGCAGGTATGGGACATGCCACGGATATTACTGGGCTACAACTCTCCCAAAGGTGTATTTCACAGTAGATGACCTCAGCAGGCTTGTCATAGTATGGCTATGGGGAGTGCATTCTGTGTGCATGAGCCATAGCCTATTCATCTAGAGGTTGACACGCCACATGTGGGCACAAACAGGGTCATATTTCACAGGTACATGTATACAGCTGCTAGATGACTATTTCCTTGTACAGTCATGTTACACAGCTAGCACGTGCACCCCATAGTCTGTACTGCTAACAGATACTGGTGGCTAGTATCTGCAGTGAGAGACATCTGAACCTCATGTTGTTGTGGCCCTTTGGCTGTGTGCTGGGGTGGGACAGGCCTGGATGGCTCCTTGTCACAGTCACCCTCTTCCACACATCTATGTATTTCTACCTTTGGCTTATTATAGTGTGTTGCCCTTACTTATATGTCTGTATTCCTATCCACTGTGTGTGCAAAGCATGAGTGGTACATACTGTCTGCACTAACATCGGCAACTGCAAGATATGTCTGGTCCACTGGTGTTTACAGACATGGCCTTCATGTATTCACGTGTGTGAGCATGCCAAGTATGACCTGTCAGTATGTTGTTGACTGACAGTGCCTTCATTTCTCCAAGTGTGTGAGCATGCCCAGTATTCCTGTCTGTATTGAATGCGTGGATCGAGTCCAGGTAGTTTGCACTGCAGTGCTGACCTTTGTGTTGTACACCTACAGGTAGCATGCTCTTTCTGCAGGGTATCCATTGATTATTTGGTATTGACTTTTACTACATTTCTGCATAGGATGGGGGGGCACACCTGCCTATTTCTACATTTCTACACAGGATTGGGGGGCACACCTGACTGTTATTACATTACTACGTAGGATGGGGGGGGCACCTGTCTATTTCTACATTTCTACACAGGATTGGAGGGGCACACCTGACTGTTATTACATTACTACGTGGGATGGGGGGGCACAATTGACACTTGTACACAATTGCTAGGACTGTATTGGTATGTCAGGTACTCCATTTCATTCTGTATTCTTACCTATCATGCTGACTAGAGGGATACCAGTGTACTACAGATCTTAGCTTTGGTTGCCCTGCATATTAGTGTCTGACTTCCTACCCTTCAGAAGTAACATCCCACTGCTTGACCTGCTGTAGTCTGGCTGTGTAGGCCTGGTGGGGAGGTTAACCATAAGCATCATTCAGAGGCCATAGCACAGTCTCTTTTTGGGTTTGTCTACACCTGTCCTGTTGGCTGGAACTGTTGTTGGGTATGTGAACCTCCCTGACTGGCATGTGTGTGTCATATGGACACGCATGTCACCCAGCACATTTCCTGCAGTGGGTTTTGTCACCCTGTGTAGTACTGGCTATTATGGTGACTCCAGTATGTGTTACAGATGTCATGGTGCCACTATGGGTGTCTACTTTCTGCTGCCATGGCATTTAGCCACCCAATTCCCTTGCATGCTCACATCCATAGCATAGATACAGGTTCATAGGTTCATAGATTAGTACTAGACTAACTGCTCTTGTGGGCCATTTCAGGCCTAGCCAATTACCCCATGTCAGAATCAAACCCTGCACCTTGTGTCTGTAAGGTAAGCACCTTAACCATTATGCTAACCTCCCACCCTGGTGGGGTGTTGAGGTAACAACACATTCTACTCCATTTGGCAATTTGTAGGTTGATTGACTTACCTTGTGGGTGTACCAGGATTGTGGATGGTGCTGGAGGGCTGCCTGTGTCAGATGCACATAGTACACTCCCTATACATGGTTAAGCACAGGTAGTGTCATGTTTGGCATCCCTTTTACTGTATGTGTGAGTCAAAGAGAGGTGTCATTCCCTGGGTCCCTACTGTGTCAGTGTATGTGCTATGCATTGTCTCTTTGCAGCAACTGTGGCATACTGGGCATGCCTGCATCTGCCTAGTGGGGCAGGATCAGGTTATTCCTCCTCCGAGTCACTCTGTGCCTGTGCAGGCCTTGGCACTGATGGGGGGCTGTGTGGCCCTGCCCCGTGCTGTTCCTACTGCAGCTGTTTCCACAAGATCATATTGTGTAGCATGGCACATACCATAACAATTTGGGTACATGTAGCTGGTGAGTACTACAAGGCTCTACTGGATGTGTCCAGACACCGGAACCGTGACCTGAACATCCCAAACACATGCTCTATTATAAGTCTGGTCTGTGCATGTGCCTCATTATGGCGTTCTTGTTCAGGTGTGTGTGCATTTATGATGGGTGTCATCAGCCACGGCTCCAGTGTGTAGCCAGCATCCCCCACTAGGTGACCATAGGGGATGTCCCCACTGGCAAATCTCTGTTACAGCTGCGTCAGATGCCAAATATGGGAATCATGATAGCTTCCAGAGCAGCCAGCTCACACATTCATTATAATGCCCAGAGCATCACAGACAACCTGGCAGTTGATGGAGGGGATGACCCTGCGGTTCATGTAGGCCCTACCCTGATCAATGGGTGGTACTTTGATGCATATGTGCATGCAGTCTATAGCACCCACTACCTCAGGGTATTCTGCTATTTGGTGGAAGAGAAGCATATTGCTGGCCAACACCTCACAGGTGTTGAGGAAATATACGTGCTCACTAGCATGTGCTGACATGGCATCCAGGAACTGGTGGAATACTCTGGATGCTGATGCCTGTGAGATCCTCATGACATTCCCAGTTGAGCTTTGGGAGGTACCTGTGGCTAGTATTTGTAGGCCTACACATACCTTGGTATCCACTGACATGGGTTCCCCCTCAGTCAGTTTGGTGTGTCAGATGTGGCCAGCACAGCTCTACAATTTGCTGTAGTAGGTCCCTGTCCATCCTATAGTGCTCCACTATCTCCAGCTCATGTAGCCCCTGGTAGGTTATCCTGGGTCTGTACACTTTTCTCCATCTCCTCACTGTGGGTTGGTGGACAGCATTCACATCCTCACCACCCTCAACCTCTTCCACAAGTTGTTGTATGATAGCTATTGCAGCCCCTATCATTTTTCTCTTTGAGTGTTAAAAGCTCCCCGCTTGTTTACACCGATGGTGTAGAGTGTGAGAAAAAGCAGAGGGGAAGGTGTTTGCAAAGTTTATAGTAGTGTTCTGCGCTGGCTGGTCTCCTGCCTGGGTAATTGGCTGATTCTGATACATTTCACCTGCCAGCTATGCTAATTCTCCTTGATTACATTACTACTACTATTTTCCCTTCCCATTGCCTTTCTGTTTAAGCCCCAGGGGTGTGCTGTGCAAACAGAGTCCTCAAATGTGCACAGTGCTGCTATTTCCTGGTTTAACTTCTTTTTTCTTCCTTTAAAACCCGGTGCATGGTGCGCACACCCGTTTACCCTATGTAAAGAGTGCTAGGCAGATTCAGACACATCCACTAGCTTAGCTGTGCTAAGCTAGAAACAAACCCAAGCCACAGGGCTCCAATCCACTTACAGTATGCCTGACACTCCCCATGATGTCACCAAACTCCTAGGCTTGCACCAAGCTATTCCTAATCTTACACTGTTGGGACTTGACTCACATGATGGGGAAAACTGGGATCCACTATCATTCCCCTCATTTGCATAGGATTGCCTGCTAATGCATAGTTACATGTCTCACACTGAGCCTCCCCCCTTGGCAACCACTACTCACTGGCTCTGTTGTCTTCTGCCTTCCATTGACTTGCATGGCAGAATACTGATTTTAGTTAGAATGCTTAATTTAGGTTTATTTTGTTATTTTCCCCCAATCCCGTTTGCGTGCCTCTGCCCTACGCTTAAATAGTCGAGATCGGCTAAAAAAAATAAATGTTGATTTTTGTATTTTTTTCACTGTTTGCAATGCCAATGGCCTTATACATGGCCATTGGCATGCTTACTACATGATATGCAGCCTTTATTTGGAGCTGTCACAGCTCCGTTTTGGGGTTTGCAGAAATGTACTCGGTTACTAACTGAGTATATTTCTGCAGATTGAGCTAGTCCTGCACGGCTGGTTGCAAGCTTCCTGGGTCACAAAATCACCTCATTTGCATGGATTTCTCCTGCAAATGGTGTGATTTGCATACAGGGGCTTAGTCCATGCAGAACTAGTGCAGGAGTGCTCGTGCATGCTCCTGCAGGCTGTTCCTGGATCGCACGGCAGACATATTGCCTGCTAAAGCTCCTGCACCGATCTTGCATGCCGTGCAAGGCATAGAGAATCAGGGGGATACTGTTAGCAGTGTTTCATTCATGTAGCTGAGAGCAATCATATGAGACTAAGGAGTTTTGTCTGTGTTACTTGGTTGCTGAGATATATAATAAAATGTGAAAATTATATCTATATAAATTAATATCATAAAAGCAACAGTTAATATCTATTTACCTGCACTAGACAGAGGTCAAATATTAATGTAGTTGAGTTTACCATTGTGTATGCTTTAAGATGAAATCTTTTAAAACCTTGTACATAGCATGGTTTTGGAATTATTGATGCATATATGAGCATGTAATATTTGATGCCTAGAGGCATCAGTAGGAGTTAACTGCAGATGCACCTGAAGGTGCCACTCGGATGTAACTCATGACATTATATTGTGTTTCTAATATTTTGAACCTAACTAAAAAGCATTGGGATTGATCCTGGTTTTGGTGGCTGCTTTAGCCTCAGACTTCATTTTGGTGGATTTTTATTATGCTGCTGAATTTTTTGTGTATTTCCTTGATAAGGGTTCTGTTATTTTTGGAATTGGTCTTTTATTATTTTTTGGTCAAAATTGTCTTCCTTTTATTGAAAAGCATGTTGAAATGTTGGTTTTACCTCGAGAGTTTCTTTCTAGTGTTTGAGCTGCCCTGCTCTTTTTCCTGCATGCATAGTATAGTATGGTGATGTAAGTTTCTGCATATTCAGTGGAGTTGACTGAGTTTAGTAGGGATTTGAAGCTTGCCAAAATATCACTTAAGAGTAGGCTGTTTGTACTAGATACATTTTAGAAGGTACCTTGGCTGGAAAGGGTCTCTGGTTTCACTTATTTCTAAGGAGATGTTTTTATGGTCTGACTTAACAAGTGAAGAAAATACACAAAGGATGGTGCAAGATACCATCATATTAGTAAGGAAAAGAGCCAAGATGTTATTGTTTCTAGTGGGTACTCTGGCTAACTGTTTCAGTTCATTTGTATTGACAAAGTCCAGGAATTGCTGTGCTTGTGTACTGGTGGTGGTGTAGGTTTCCCTGTCTATAATTGGATAGTTTAGATCACCTAGGAAAATGGTACTGGGTTTAAAACTGAATGATTACAGTTCCTGAATACAGGCAGTGTGGCTTTCTTGGGTCATAGAGGGAGTTCTATGGCTAGCTAATATGTGGTACAGGACATTTCTGATGGGTATTTGGACATAAACAAACTCTAGTGCATGATGCTGTTTACCAGCCTTGATGTGCATTTCTTGTGGATAAACACTGAAACACCTTCACCTTGTTTTGCTCTTGCACAGCAGCTGGTCTAAAAGTGTGGAAGGCATTATACCACTTCAGGAATGGAGTGCTGTCCATTGTTTTAAACCATGCTCAGTTCTTACACAGATGTCTATGCCTTCCAGGGTGAGGAGGACTTGTAGGGAGTAGAGTTTTTTGTTTAGGTTCCAAGTATTGATCAGTAATTCCTTCAGATTTTCATTTGCTTGCTTCATTATGTTGGTAGGTTTATGCTGTTGGCACTGCCTTAAAAAGGCACTATGGGGGTGGACAATTTCTTTGACAATAATTGAAACCTTAGAAGAAACAGATGCAGGCCATCCCTGGTGAAGCAGTATGGTCTGTCGATCATATCCTTCCAACCTGACTAATAATGGACTCCCAGTAAATTGCACAAAAAAAACTTGGCGAGTTATTGAAGTCAATTTTTTTTTGCTCATATTGTGGCATCATCCTTGTTGAATATAGAATGCTCCTCAATGCTTGGCTTATACCAACCTGAGGTACATAGTTTAAGAATGCTATCAGGTCTGTTTTTATATAGTCCAAAAGGGTACATTTCAAGTCACTGGCACCCATATGTGCTATGACAGAGTCATTCCAGTATTTGTTCAAGGACTTAATTGCATGTATGATCTGATGGATTCTGGCTCTAGGCAAGCAAATGACACACTTTCCTTGCTCAGCCTGGTAAGAGACACATCAGTATGCTTTACCATAGAGTCACTTATAACTAGAATGTTTGGTTGGATAGATGCCTGTCTTACAGGCTCAACATCTGTGACTTTGGGATTCTTTGTGTCATGAGAAGTGGTAGGCTTAACTTGCCGAGTGGGCTTCGTGTTGATGTTACATTTTGTATACGCTTGAGGTTTAGACAAATCATGGATTATGGGCATTGTGATAGCCTTGGTGAAGTGCGGTGTACCTATGTCAGCTTTGGTGTCTAAGTTTGCTGTGTATGGGATTTTTGCATCCAAAGAAATTATATATGTACATCTCTCAGATACTATGTTATCCTGTTTTAGTAGTAGCTGATCATAAGACAGTGTGAGACTATTAGTACACTGTCTCAAGATACACACCTCAAAAGTTGTGTGGAAGTGCTGGTTCATAGTTTTGACAGGAATTACTTGGGGGGCAGTGGTGAGTATAACAGCTTGGAATTTAGTTTGCATTGGACACTGTTTGGGTAGCCTTACAACTAAGATGTGGGTAAATGCCTAGTTATTTGGTCAGAGGTTATACTGCAGCTCAAGCTGTGTTTATTTATGCTTTGTGTGGGTTATCAAAGCCTCAGACCTGCATTATAAGGTTGTATAGATTTTGCACGTCTCTTACAGGGAAAAAAACTCTTGTGCCAAGAACCTACTACAGGGTAAGACAGTATTGTTTTGTAAATTCTTACCATAACTTTAGCTGTCCTTCTCTTCTATATGCTGCTGCATTCATAACACAAGGGAGTCCACCTCTGGTCAGCTCTCGTATGTCTGGCCATTTTACAAAAGATAGTTGCTAATGTTAGAGTGCGTGTGATATCCTGCATCTCTCTCTGTGGACGTTGGCCATAAACAGACGTCGGGTACAAAATGGATGTCAGCACGCACCTTCCTCAGAACTGAATGCCACTGGAATCAGCGATTACAGAGTCAGGCAAGTGCAAGGGTGGAAGGCAGGGTGGTAAACTATACAGCAGCATATAGAAGAGAAGGACATCTAAATTTATGGTAAGAATTTACACAGCAATACTATATTTAGTAGTTTACTATCTTTGCTATGTTTACTAAGTTTAAGTGCCTTGTTTCTAATTAATTTATATATCTGCTTTGCACCCACTGCGTGAAGTGTCCTATATAAATTTTTCTAGCTGAAAACTACTCATATGGAATGTTCTCATGTATATACTCTGTATTGCTTGTATAATACATAAGTAATCATTCTCAAATCAAAGATATTATACAAGCAATACAGAGTATATACATATGGAATGTTCTCATGTATATACTCTGTATTGCTTGTATATTATCTTTGATTTGAGAATGATTACTTATGTATTATTTTTTCACCAATTGTATAAGCTGCCAATAATATGCACTAAATGTCTTTATTAATGTAAATTCTGTATTGTATGTGAAATGTCTTATATGTGGAGTTTTTCTCCCCAGGACTCCACTGAAAATGGCACTTCTGGCCCAGCTGGACCATCCCAGTAAATAAATGCAAATAAATAAATAAATAATAAATAAATATTCTTCTATTCATATGCTGCTGTATTCATAACACAAAGGAGAGTGCAAAAACTCCTGCAATTAAGAACTGGATGGATGAACAGAAGCACTTTCCATAAACCCATGAAGGATGGCTCTGGCAAACCCTGCTCTGGCCCTAGCCACAATGTCCAACTTGTAGTGTTTGGTAAAGGTATGGACAGAGGACCATGTAGCTGCTTCTAAAATGGCATCTGTATCCAGACCCTTGAAAAAGGCTCCAGAGGAGGACATTGCCCTAGTGGAGTGCACCTTTACTGGGAAGGGAAGCCTTCTGCCATGGGCAGTATAGCAAAAGGTGATGGTTTTGGATATCCAAGAGGATATGGTTTGCTTGGAAACAGGGTGTCCCAGGGCTGTTGGGTGATAAGATACAAAAAGCCTGTCTGATTTGCAGAAGGGTTTGGTCTTGGCATAAAGGTAGGATTGGTGTGCAAACACACCCTGTCTTTGTCGAAAACAGTAAAAGGATGAGAGGCCATAAGGGCTTGTAGTTCTGAGACCCTTCTGGCTGAAGTAATGGCTACCAAGAGTAGGGTTTTCCATGTACAATGTTGGAGAGAACAGTCTTTGGTTGGCTCGAAGTGTGTCAGTGTCAATTTCTCCAGTGCAAAGTTAAGATCCCAAGGAGGCAGGATGAGCTTCCTTGGAGGTCTAAGGTGCAGTAACCCTTTTAGAAAAAGTTTAACTTCCAGCCTAGAAGGCAAAGGAGGGGTGAGAGGCAGGCATGCTGAGATGGGAGATGGGTTTTGATGGAGGAATAGGATAGTCCAGACTTCATCAATTCACACAGGTGAAAGAGGTCCACTGGGGCTTTTACTACCAGTGGTTGTAAGTTGTGTTTTTGACACCAGGCAGAAAATTTCTTCCACTTTGAAAGGTATTATTTTCTGATATTTGTTTTTTATGGCTGCCTGTAAAACCTGAAGCATGTCCTCTGTATAAAGGTGTCTGAAGGGAAACAATGCCCTATCACCCACAGTGCAAGGCTCAGAGTGGACAGTTGTGGGTGTATGAGTGTTCTCCTCTTCCATTGGGGTAACTTGTGGTGATTGCCCTTGGTTAGATGGATTAGTAGGGGGAACCAGTGCTGCCATGGCCAATAGGGAGTCACCAACAAGATCTGATGTTGTTCTTTCTGAATTTTTATCATAACTTTTTGTATGAGAGGGAAGGGGGAATGCATAAGTGTATATCCTCTTCCAAGGGAATGAGAGAGCATCCACTCTCCATGCTTTGGGGTGTGGTATCCGGGAGCAGAAGGTTGGAAGCTGTCAGTTCATGGGGGAGGCAAACAGATCCACATCTGGAATACCCCATCGATGGACCAGGGCCAGAAACATATCTCTGTTTAGCATCCATTCATGAGATAGTCATGGTCCTGCTTAGAGTATCTGCCATCATATTGTCTGCTGAGGGAATGTAGACAGCTTGGATGTTGATTGTCTGTCCAGGGTGATTTCATATGCTTGCTGTGTTAATCTGCACAGGAGGTAGGACCTTGTCCCCACCTGTTTGTTGATGTACCACAGCAACGTGGTATTGTGTGTGTACCACCTCAGCGTGCCTGGAAGAAGATGATCCTTGACAATTTGTAGGGCTAATGTCAGGGCTTTCATTTCCTTGATATTGATGTGTTCTTTCTGTTGAGTGAGGGTCCATGAGTTTTTCACTCTACATTTTCCTAAGGCTGCTCCCCTACCTGTGTCTGAGGCATCTGTGAAGAGGTCTTGTTTGGAGGGCAGGGTTTACAGGGGCTGGCCTGGCTTGGCGTTTATCTGAGCTATCCACTAATTCAAGTCCCTGGAAAGGCATGGGAGCATTGGAATTTTGCATTCCAGGGGGTGCAGATGTTGTTTCCAAACTGTTCTCAAGTACCATTGGAAGTTTCTCATGTGAAGTTTTACAGGGGAACCATGGGGATGATGAAGGTCATGAATCTCATGAGCCTGAGGAACTCCCTGGCTGAGAGGGAGTAATTCCTTGACGTAAGTAGTGAGGGACAATATTTTTTTTAGGAGAAGACAGGCCATCATTTTTTCTGTTAGGATCCTGCACCCCAGGAACACATGATCCTGAGAAGGAATCAGGGATGATTTTTTTTAGGTTTATAGTGAATCCCAGACTTCTCAAGAGGGAAATGGTGAAGTCCAGATGTTGTAGAACCAAAGTAATCGATGGGCCCTGGATCAGGATATCATCTTGGTAGGGGAAGAGTTGGATTCCCTTTGTCCTGGCAAAGGCCATGAGTGGTGCCAGGCATTTTTTAAACACTCTTGGGGCCGTAGAGAGACCAAGTGTCAAAGCACAGAACTTATATTGTGCAGAACCCACTGAGAAGTGGAGGAATTTCCTGAAGAGGTGATGGACTGGAATGCGTAAGTAGGTGCCTTTTATATCCAAGGATACTGAGAAGGCCTGAGGTAGGATCAGGGGGAGCAGGGTAGGAAGAGTGAGCATGCGAAAGGAGGGAACTTGAAAGAAGGTGTTGAGATGAGACAAATCCAGGACTGGTCTCCATGGGCCTTTGTTCCTGGGAACTAAGAACATCCCGGAGTATAATCCTTTCCCTTGCATGTGCAGGGACTTCTTGAATGGTTCCTTGATCTAGGAGTTCCTGAAGAATTGAGGGGAATGAAGGCAGTTGTTCTTAAGGGGGATGAGGAATGCCTTTGGGAGTAGGTTTTGTCTCCCAGCTCATGACGTATCCCTGTTTTATTACAGACAGGACACAAGAGTCCTGGGTAACCTGATTACAAGCAGGTAGGGAGAGGGAGAAACACATGGAAAGTGAGGTGTTTGGATCCAGCACCTGGTAGTCACAGGTTAGCAGACTTACCCTGAAAGGGCTGTTAGGTGGCAGGAGTAGAGGGAGTAGGTCTGGCTGAGGCCTGTTTCCTGGAGTCCTTCTTGCTTTTGGCTGGCAACTGTCTGGCATGCCTTCTCACAAAGGAGGTTATGGTAGGGTAATTCCTATGGAAGCGTGGGATCGGAGAGACAAAAATGTGTCTCAGTTCCTGTAGCTCCTTGCCCTTCACCTGGAGGGCCTTAAAAAGGTCAGCAGCTGCTGAACCAAATAAATCTTTATTGTCTATGGGAGCATCCAAGAGATTAGATTTAATGTCATCAGGGAAAGCATGCAACCTAAACCAAGAGTATCTCCTAATAACAGACCCTGAAGTAGCATCCCTAGTGAAGGCCTCTACTGCATCATAACTGCACTTAATACAGTGTTTGGTCACCTGAGTGCAGGAATTCAACAGGGTAGATATTTTAGCCTTGGCTGGGGAGTCAGGGAGGTCCTCTAGTTGTTTAGTCACATCAGCTAGCAGAGCCAGGGAATATTTGGCCATGTGGATTTGGTAGTTAATTGCTCTAACTGCAAGGGCAGCAAAAGTGTAGACCTTTTCCCTAGGCACTCCATTAACCTGCTATCCTTGTCAGAGGGCAGGAGGGAGATGGAAGGGAGTAGCTTAGCAGTTTGTCTGTAGCCACAACAATGACTGAAGGATCTGCAGAGGGTGCATTGTACAATAATTTATCATCCTCAAGGACCTTATAAAACTTGTCTGGGGATTTTGGTGCAGGAGGCTGTGAATCAAGTTTTTTTGGAGGCAGCCAGGAATGCATCCAAGGAACAGCAGATGGGTATGGGAGACTCCATTTGCAGAAGATCATAAAACCTCTTCTGGGTTTCAGTAACCTGACTGCTATCCCACTTAAAGAATTCTTTCATTTGAGCAATGGTTTCCATGAAGTTGAAATATTCTCCTGGGGAATCTGTGACATTAGACTCCTCCTCTGGGAAAGCGAACCCCAGAGGGGAAGCAATTTGTGCAGTATAAGTGAAAGATTCACCCCCTGATGAATCCTCTTCTTCAGATGAAACATCAGGAAAAGGTTTACCTTTGGGGGTAGATGCAGTAGGGGCCTGAACCGGAGTAGAGGCCTGGTGTAGGGATAAGAAGGCATTCAAAAGGCCTTGGGTGGAGGCCTGCTAGTCAGGAAGTTGTTCGGAGGCTGAGGGCATCGGTGAAGGAGCAAGATGTTTAGTTTTTTGTTTCTTCTGTTTATGGGTACCGACATCAAGGTATCAGAGATCCAGTGAAGAGTGGGAGGGCTGAATGCTATATGGCACTCAACAATATCAAAGCTAACATCCTCGTGAATCACAATTTGTGAGACCCCACGCATACCCTTGGATATGATGAGCCTAAGTTTCCCTTTGGTGACTGATTCAGATGCCTGCAATTCCCTCTGGGAAGTGCCCTCTGCTTCTTTAATGGCTTCCACCTGGGTTCCTACCAAAGGAAGGTCAGAGGATTCTGGCTTCAACTCTGGGCCTTCATTGGCCTCGAGAGGTATGGCTGGAAGGGAGGGCGCAGCAGTCAGTTCGGGCCTGGAATTTTTGGCATTTTTGACTGGGGGTTCATCCGAGGGGCTTGACATCGGATCCATCGCTTTGTCCAAAAGCTTTAGATGTTGATTCTCTAAATAAAGTTTTAAGGCAGCTAAGTGACTCCTGAAAGTTTTGGGAACAAAGGCCTGAAAATACTACAAGTAGTGTGGTCATATTCCTGGCCTAAGCAAAGCAGGCAGAGCTCATGTATATCTTTATGTGGAATTTGCTTTCCATACCTGCACTTGACCTTTCTACCTGACATGAAAAACCCCACAGCAGTAGCAAAGGATAATCAAAAACCCCTATGGGGAACTTATCTGAAGTCGGATAAGATGAGTGCTTCACAGAGAATCACTTTTCTGATGGAACGACGAACGAAGCTGGCAGTCACACAGGTGGCAGAAAAGTTCTGAGGAAAGTGCATGCTGATGTCTGTTTTGTACCCAACGTTTGTTTATGGCCGTCATCCACAGAGAGAGATAAGCGAGATGTGGGACATCAGCACCCTAGTGGTAGCATCCATCTTTTATAAAATGGCCAGAAGTATGAGAGTCGACCAGAGACAGACTCCCTTGTGTTATGAATACAGCAGCATATGAATTGAAGGACATCAATTATGACTTTATGCTGAGCACATCTCAATGCAGCTTTTGTTACTGTAATCAATCAGCTGTCACAACCACCACAACCCACAGAATTTTCAGATCCTTTTCTAACAAATCTTCTTTTCACTTCTTGTATGTACTGTAAATACCTGTTTTAGGCAAACATCTTTTTTAACTTTGTTGTAATTAATTGCTATCATTTTCAACTGTAAAGCTGTCGATTCTAAATTTAACTCTCAGTAAAATGAAGTTTATCATTGCTATTCATGTTGTAATATAAAATCGACTTTTATTTATTTGCTGTGACATATTTTTTTGTTTCTTGCTCCTTTGAAGCTCATTTCATGGCTAAAAGGCTACCCCCCCAGCTATCAAATTTCGATAAATAAATAAATACATAAAGTACTTACTCCTCTGACCAACTCCAGACTGTATGCTGCACAAACAACTTTCTTAACAGTGCACTTATATACTGCAAGTATGGTGTAAATTTGGTGACTGTACCATCCCCAAGAAATGTGCATGACAGAAGGTTTGTCTGTAACACTTTCTGTATTTACTAGGGAATAAACTTCATCAATTTCTGTCTGTTAACTATACTTAAATGATGGCCTGTATATTTCAAATATGCCACTTAGACCTGACAGTTGTCTTCATGAATTCTGTTTGTCCAACTTTTTCAATCTGCTATACTGATTAGAATTTTTTTTTATAATACGACAGACCTGAATATCATTAGCAATACTTATAACATTATCAAATATTTGACCAATATCAGTCAAAGCACATTGGAATACATTTGATACTGATGAAATTCCAAAACGATTGTCTGAAACAATGTATCAAACCAATGGTGATTTTTATGTTATATAGATTCAGTTTAATCTGCAAAAATCCCTAAACTGCATCCATCATTGAAAATAATTTTGCATTGCTCATTGTGTTGACTACTTCTCCAACAGCCTCTTAAGGGTAATATTCTCTTTGAATTCTTTTGCTGAGATTTTATTGATGCATGCAGCTCCTTTTTTTCTTCCTTTATGGCAGTCACCATGCTGACTTTTTTTTGTTTTATCTTTTATTTGAGAAATAGGTATTTTGGGGGAGCACAGACCACTGGCACAGCTTGATAGTCTGACTTTAAGCTTCCTTGGGTATGCACAGAGATTAGAATAATTCTTTAGGCTGTCTTTTTCCTCTAAACTCTGCAGTTTGTTTTTGTATTTACGATGATATAGTTACTACAAAGGCATTGCTTTTTGCATTATGTCTTGTCTATGATGACTTTCTGTTGTTCTGTCCATTTGCTTTTGTGGCATAAATCAGAAAATCTCTGCACTGACTTGCCTTAGCGCTTTCTAAATATACAAAATAACACTCATGGTAGTGTTTGTTTGTCTGTAAAGACATGGAGAGTGCTTTTTTGTACATCCTCAATGAATTGTCATACTGCACTTCACTATTCATGAAACTGCACATTTTTATGTAGACTGCATTTATACTAACCTTTTGTTAGCTCTGTTGTTTGTCTGTCTTCCTAATCATGCTCACATATGGATTTTTCCTATCATATTGGAATGCTTTAATTGAGGCTGTAAAGCTATAACTTGAAGATGCTCCTTGTATACTTTGCATTGTAAGAGATAGGTCAACCATCCTTTTTAATGTAATTTGTACCCCTCATGTTTGCCAGCACAAATGACCCTCTCAGTGAGGACCATTTGTTCCCTAATTTACTCAGTCTTATTGGCACCCCACCTCAAACCCACCTCAAACCCTGAGAGATCTTATTCACCAGAGGAAATTACCCTCTGGGTGGCTCACCCAAAAGTCATATGGGGTAACAGGGTTGGGAGCCGCCTGTGGGTGGCTAACATCTAGACAGCTATAAAGGATAATTTGCTCCTTTGATCTTTCTGCTATCATTTGATGAGTATTTGCTTGACATAGTCTTCAGACCTTGTAGCTGACAAGAGTAGGGATTTTATTATTAGTCTAGTCCCACATTAGGTGGCTGATGTAGCACTCATATCAACCAGAGTGTGTGTTATGCCTTCCCATTATATGTATATGTTTTCACACTCATGCCTGGGAAGGTTATCTCAAAACAGCTTAGTAGCACCAAATCCATATCCTGGTCCTTGCTACTTTTCTCTCTCCTTATCAAATGCCCTCTTGCAGGTGGCAAAATGCATAACACAAATATCTTAATCCTCCCTACAAAGTATTAGTGAGACAGTGTTAGCCATTTCCAAACTAAACTGTGGCTCCTACAGATTGCAGTTTTACTAAGTGAAACTGAGGGCTTTGTTTCTCAGTGTCACAGAGACAGTCTGCATCTCAGAAATATTGACCTGCCAGTTAACCTTGTTCTCAAAATATGCTAAAAGTGTGAATGCAGACTTATTTAACTTACAGTTTGCAGACATCATGCTGAATACAGACTCAGACATCATGCTGCACTCAGCTCCAGCAACTAGATTAAATGCAATTGTTGTGCCACTTCTTTCGAGTTTTATTATTAGACTCTTTCTCACACAGCATGCAACTATGCATATACTTGGATCCAAAGAAGTTCAATGTCATTCTAGAGAGATGTCTAACCAAGACTGCAGCTGTGAGAAGCATAATCCAATGTTTGAAAATGCAAAACGGTTCAATAAACTAGTTGCAAAAGCAGAATATTGCCAAATTCACCATGATGAATTACAACTTCTTAGAACAGTTTGTGCACAGTCTGATGGCACTGTTAGAGACACTTCCTATTTGGGTTGAGTGCATGGCAAGACTTGTTTCAGACCAAGATGGAATAAATCCTAGAAGGTCTCAATGCAGAGCCATAGTTGCCACATCTAGCACCTGATGCCAGTCTATGATCTGACATGTCATCCCTTCATTTGAAGAGCAAAAAAAAAAAAAAGGTTTAGACCCCATAGTCCAGCTTCCTACAGATTACCACACAAAAACCCTGAAGTATATTTCTGTACTGACATTCAGAAATGCTGCCATAGAAAATAATACAGGAACTGCTCCTCCTACTGTTCCCCCTGATACTTTGCACCTGGCATGGCTGCCCCCTTCATCCCACCCTTACTATACTTCTGTCTCAATGTAGTTGTCTGCACTACTGATGACATAGTTGTCTGTAAAAAAATGAAGAAGGTCATAACTGAAATCTAGCCAGTCTGATGACACAGCTGCCAAACAGGGTTAGGGTTTAACAAGATGCAATATAGTCTTTTTTTTGTGAGGTCCCCCTTGGGACATCATGCAATCAGTTTGGTCCCCAGTACCCCACATCCATGTCAGGTCTAAAGTTTAATCCCCCACTCAGACTTACCCCAATATTGCTTGGGCCAATCATGGATGCTAAGGGCATCCTGGAAGCTTATCAATCTCTGCTTCCATCCTAGAGTATTTTTTTTTTATTTATATGATCTCCTTCCCTGCTCTCCCTCATACATTTGTTGACTGCATTCAAGGACAATTTGCCTCTGAACCATGCCTTTCCTAAGGGGGTATCATCAATGAACACCCACCCACCTGGGACTGCCACACCCATCCCTCCCAGGAACTCCAGTCAGCTGAGCAGCTATCTGAACACAGATTGGCTGGCAATAGTATTAGCCTTGATTCAAATAAGGTCAGAGATACATGGAAAACTATTTATATCACCATTTTCCAGAGTTTGCAGGGGAAGCACACACCCTTTGAAGCCTGATTGAAAAGGTAGCACCTGGACATGGGACACTGATCACAAGACAAAGGTAGCACCTAGACATGGGACACTGATCGCAAGACTTTCTTTGAAGAAATTTAGCAGTTGATCACAGTGTTTGGCTGTTGAAAGTATTATGATCAGTAGCAAACTTTTAATTGTGTTAGTGGATTCATCATTAAAAGATTTATGTGCAAGCTTTGTGCAAAATAACATGGTATTTGCATTTGGCTCTGAAACTCTAAGACAGTGTCAGTCCTGAGGCAGTAATATCGAATGGGAAATGCTTGAAATTGTCTGTGGTATACAACACTATGCCAGATTAAGAGACCTATTGGATCTATCTAAGTTACCATCAAAACCATTACACTATATTGGTTTGCTCTTTTTGAGCTAAATATTTGCCAGTATTTATTAACTTTGGACAGATACCCTAAATATTCAGTTGTTGATGAATTGACTGTGCCTATATCAAGCTTTGCAGTTATAGAGACAATGATATTTTGGACTGTCAGTGGACTGTAGTAAACAAGTCAAGCATTTCAGAAATTCACTAGAGAATGGGGAATCAAGCATATGATAAAAATTACACACTTATCTAATTATAATGGACTTATAAAACAACACATAAATTCAGTTATAAAAAAAACTCCACTTTTTTCCTGTTAAAAAGAAACAGAATACCAAGCATGTATCTACTATTCCTCACATTTCTTTGGATAGGAGTACTTTACTGTGACTGGCTCAGGGTTTGATTTGGGATATTGATCTTCCTTGTAGAGTAGTTTCCATTAAAAGAAAGACTGTTACCTCCTTTCTTGAAAAGATTCAAGAATCTGAATTTGAACAGGAAGATGCAGGGATGGATTCAGGGTTTTGTCCTCAGATTTCTGATTCAGACTCAGAGAAGAGCTCTCTTTCAGATTCTCCCTGTGGGGGGTTATCTTTCTCTAAAACAATTGCTAGAATGTCCCAGTGTTTTCAGTGGGAGAACACTGAGGTTTCTCAGTCCCTCAAAAAACATGCTATGAGTTGTTACAGAAGGATTTTACATAACCTACACCCATTCCAGCTGTTCCTAAAAAGGCCGATAGGATGTATAAAGTTACTTAGTCTTTTACAAATTTCTACACCATTCCCAAACCTGACCCAGCAGCTATAGCCTTAGTTGACTCATCTGCAATCTTTCTAATAAGGATGGAAAAATTATTGCTAGGTATGGGGAAAAAAGTGTATATTTCTGCAACTTTGAATTTTAGAATGTTAAATTGTCAGGCTCATATGTTAAAGTTTATTCTGACATATTGTAAAAGTATGATGAATGTTTTATCAACAGTTTCTTCTTGTGAAGAAAAATCTGTTTTAAATAACTTACTTTCTTCCATTGCACAGGTCACTACTCATTATTTTCTGTATGTATGACTCTGTTGATACTTCTTCCAGGCCTATGGCCGCTGGTACAGTTTTAAGGAGATATGCTTGGCTGCATTCTCAGAACCTTTCACATAATGTTTAAAATGAGATTTTAAATTCCCCATTGAATAGAGATTTAATCTTTAGCCACTCCACTGCAGAGGTGGCCAAAAAGTGTAATGAAAAGGGCAAGCTGATCCAGGGAATTTTTAAGATTCTTCAGCCCTCCTTTTCCAAATTGTCCAAATGATTTTATTTCTCCTCATATTTTAGCAAAAAAAAACAGAATAAAGAGTCCCAAAATAATTCAGGTAAACAGACGACATTTAAGAAGTGGCAAGGAGGTTCCAGAAAGAAGTCTCAAACCTCTCAAAACCAAGGACACTCCAACAAGTTGAATGACTATTCAATAGACCTTGTATCCTCCTCCCACCCTGGCCCTCTTTCTCTTCCAGAAAGTCTGAATCTCTATTTCTTTCTTTATCAATTGATTGTTTCAGACAAATGGGTTCTGAAAAATAGTTGGAGAAAACTCATCCTTTACAGGGGACCAGTCTGCATCCTGCAGATCAGACTGTTCTGTTTCCATTTGCTCTTTATCACATGCTGCCTCAAGGAGTGATAAAACCAGTTCCTCCTTCCCAGGTGGGGAAGTTATTTTATTTAAGGATGTTCCTAGTTCAAAAGAAGTAAAAGGCTTGGAGACCAGTTCTGGATATTTCCTTCCTAAACCTATTTGTAATAGTGCTCAAATTCAAAATGATGCCACTTCACAACCTGTTGCCTGTTCTTCCTCTTTCAAGTTTCCTGGTAACACTAGACTTAAAATATGCTTAGCATGACATTCCAATTCCTCCATACTTCAGGTATTTCTTAAGATTTTGCACATCAGGATCACATTATCAGTCCTTTTGCCTTACCCTTTGGGCTATCCAGTGCACCAAAGAGTTCACAAAGTGCCTAGCTCCAGCTATAGTCCATTCCAGGTTATAGGGTATCGACATTTTTCTGTATTTAGATGACTTGCTTAACTTTGCAGAGTCTTTTTCAAAATGTCAGAAATCTCTGTCTTGGGTGAGAGATCTCTTGAAGAAGCATATATTCTAAGGGAACATTCAAAAGTCTTTCTTGGCTCCCTCACATAGGATTCTGTTCCTAAGATGCCAACTAGACACCTCATTTCAAAAAGCTTTATTCTACAGAGAAAACAGTAGATGTTTATTTAGATCTACCTCTAAGATTTTCCACTTAGACTTCAGTCAGTGTGAGGGAATACCTCAGAATTTTGGGTCTCATGGCCTCTGTGGTTCTCATGATACCCCTGGCAAGACTCTACATGATAAATCTTTTCAGATTCTGGTACTGGGGTTTGTCAGAAGAGAAATTACTTGGTGGAGACAACAGATATTCCTAAAGCAAGGACTCCCCTTCTCCCTTCTCTCAGACTTTGCTTTGGGAGCAGTTTCAGGAGAGATAAAAGTACTGGGGTGTGGGACACCAACAAAAGATCCAAGCACATAAATATCAATGAGATGCTTGCCCTGATCAAGGTATTCAATTCTCTGGCCAATGATACCACCAATACACAGAGATGGAGACCAAGGTTTAATGCAAACACAACACAAGTTGACCTAGGTTTTGTCCCACTGTAATGTAGGACTTCTTCAGAACTAACTTTTTAAAATTTCACAACCCGTTTTATATACACAATCCCACCAATTAATCAATTAACTCATTTAAACAATTATTAAACACACAAATCAAAATTTAAAAACTCACTAATGAACACATTCAATATATTAATAAATGAATACATTCAGTCAATATCACAAAATAAAATGTAAAAATACTTTATATAAAAATACTTTATATAAAAATATTTTATATAAAATATGTATATATTATTTGTATTATGTGTTTATCCCAAAATGTGTTTTCATTTTAAAATTGGGGCTATACTTATACTCTCATTTATACCAGGAAAACAAGCGGCATTCAAGCACAATTGCCACTGAAGTTCAGAAATATCCAGATGGACATCCAATACCCTACCTTGTCCATCTTTAACAATTTGCTGTATAATACAAAATTTAAAACCATGCCCCTGACATTGGGCTATATGCGTAGCTAATGCATTAGTAGGTATAGCATTTTCAAAATTCGACAAATGTTCATGAACTCTTTCTCTAAGCTGCCTATATGTCTTCCGATATAAAATGCCAAACACTGCTGGCACTTAGCTAAATACACTACATTGTGGGATGAACAATTATAATGCCCTTGAATCAAAATATTATATCCATTCAATTTCATATTGTTCCCAGTGGTCATAAAATACTTACAAATATTGCACCTACCACATTTTAAATTTCCAGTAGGCCTATTATTAAATTAATTGAATTTGGGATTCCCCATTTCCAATATATTTTAAAAGACCGATCCTTTTTTAAAAACACATCTGGGACTCTTCCCCATTTTTTCCTCTACACTCATCGATTTGTAACAAACCCTAATTTTTAATGACCACTTGGGTAACCCAATCAGCATCTTGATTGAATGTAGTTACAAAAATCAACCTGTCATGAAATTCTATTGTTGTTGATGGTTAAAATTTGTATCTTCATTTTCATCACAGGGAATCCCATTCAAGATGGCCCTATATACACCATCACTTCTCTTCCTTATAATTTCTTCTCCTATATCATTATACAATTCGGGAGGATATCCTCTCTTAATAAACATACCCGAAATAAATTCCATCTGCCTTAAAAAATCCTGGTTATTGCTAACCATCCAGGCAGCCCTCACCATCTGCCCTTTAACAATTGATTTATTTTGATGGTGAGGGTGGCAACTATTATAATCTAAATAGGAATTTGAGAAGGTTGGTTTCCTATAAATACCGAATGTCAACACCAATACATTTCTATCAATTTTTAGTTGGACATCCGAATAGGAAATTTCATCCCCACTATACTCATAGGTAAAAGTTAAAAAACTCACTGTTTGATTAATATATTCAAAAGATTTACATAAAATATTTTCGTCACCTTCCCATACGATAAAAATATCGTCCAAAAAACGTGTATAGTGCTTGATATGAAGACCAAATACACTTGAAAAAATATACTCCTACTCCCAATATGACATTACGTAGTTCGCATATATGGAGGCACAAGCTGCCCCATAGCTACCCCAGTTGTTTGCTTGTAGTAATGTCCTTCAAAAAAACAAGAAATATTTGACCAAAATTGCTTCCATTAATGAAGTGAAAATGTTTATCTGGTCCTGGCCATATAACTCGGTCTTCACTAATTGCTATTCTAATCACAGTAGTCCTTTCTGATGGGGTATCGTTTAAACAAATTGCATACATCTATCGTAACTAACTTAAAAAATGCCAGGAATCCTTAGTAATGTATGAAAAGGTTCTTAAACCTTTTTGTAAATGATAATCTAAAAATATACTGATAAAACAAGTCTTACTACATTTTCCATCAATAATGGGCCTGAACTTCAAGTTACATAACCCCTTATGTATTTTTGGTATACCAAAAATATTACTTATCATAGGGTAATAATTTTTTAAGTAAGTATGAGTAGATTCATTTATCTGACCCTGATATAACATATCATCAAGCATTATATCAAGCTTGAGGTATGCTATACAAATTTCGTTTATACTTACTTCAGTGTATGTGTCCTTCAATAACATTGCAGTCATGCTGTTAATATAATCATTTTTATCCATTGCCACTGCATCGTTGCCTTTATCAGGCTTCATCAAACAAATATCTTTATCGTGGGCTAATTCAAACAGCAATTGTTTTTCCTCCAAAATCATGTTTGTATCAGTACCATTGTTAACATTATTTACCTTCTTATATCTTTCCCGAATATCAGTTTCACATATTCTTTCATAAATTCCAACTAAATTATTATAAGGGGGATTAAACTTACTTGGCTTCTTTAATTCGCTTCTCTGCTGGTTACATGCCCCTTCATTAAAACACATTTTAAGGTTCATTTTTCACGTAAACAACTTTAAATCTATTAAAATTTTAGCAAGGTTCCCCCATCTACTAGGTGCAAAGGTGAGCCCTTTGGATAATAAATCAGCATGACCAATGTCTACATCTTTCTTAGAATAGTTATAAACTTTGTAATCACCATTACTATTTAAAATAACATGAGGTTCATTAAATATTTTTGTTGTATCATTCAAAGCATTAATAACTTCAATCAATGCATCAATGTCCGCACTAGTATTATATATTGTTTCAATACCTTGATCGGTTTGGACATCAAAACCCCCCCTATTATACACTTTAATGCTTTCAATATTTTGTGATTCATCACCATAATCAGTAATATTTGTCAATTCCCCACAGTCTTTAACACTCACTTCAGTATAAACACATTCAGTCGTTGTTTCATAAATCATTCCAGACTCATTAATTGTCCCACTGTTATCCCCTTCAGTAACAAAGTTAATAGCTGTATCATATACAAATTCAAGTTCATCAGTCCCACATAATTCAACTACTTCCTATTCAGAGACATACTGTACTAAATTATGTAATTTGCTCTTAATTAAAGTAGTTGATTCACTATCTGCACCAAAACTTGATGAAACAACCATTCCAGATGTTGCATTATTGTTAATATTGTGTCTATAATCAACAGAAACCACTATGTCACTGTTACTGTCTGAAATGTTTGAAATACTAGTCTCATAAACACTTACATTTAATAGTGGATCCGATACAACATCCTGTTCTATCTCCTCCATTGATTGGAGTATCCGCTGGACTGATAGTTCCATTTGGGTCTGGCTCATTGCTCCACGTACCGCATTTTGTCTTCTCTTCTCATCGGATAAACTTCCTGTCCCTTATTCTGCAATCTCTCGGACCATCTCGGCCCACCTTCTAAAGGGACCACTGTCTGCTGTTGCCTAGATATATTGGGTTGTGATGTCACTTCCCATTCACCTTCTTCGTTCCTATTGGCAGCCCTATCCTGATTACCATGGTTACCGATGGGCTAAGGGTTAATCTTGTTGATTGTATATTCATTCGTATCTCTCTTAATCTTCCCACATTTCCACTGAAAAATAATGCAGCAACTATTGTCAATACTGGTTAGCATGTTTTTGAAGTTGAACTGGTACTGGTCAAAAAGTAAATCACTTAAAATGAATTCATTTTCTGCTTCCAGTTCTATCATATAATTCTCAATCATTTGATTGTTATATTTTATCGTGATTCTCACAAGGTTCAAACCGGCCTGTTCAAACAACTGGTGGACTTCCTTCAGCATTTCTGATTTTCCTTCAACCACATTAGGGTACCTCCAAAGGTGCAAACTGCACGGCACTACCCCCAATTCTATGTTTCTTTGAAGGTAGCCACTCTCAAGCTGCAATTTTTCAAAAAATAATCTCAAACAGTTTTATCCTCTCTGCTAAAGTTAAGTCCGTAGCTTCTTGTGAACTATTTTTAATAACATTAACATTGTCCGTGAGGAAATTATAGTTGTTAAATTTCCACTGTTCTTTTTCACAAGACAACAGGTTACTGGAATTATCTTCTTCTCCATTATTATTAATGGAAATTCCATTACCTTGTACTGTTGCCTGCAACTGTTGACCACTGCTACCATTAATGCCATTGAATTGGGTGGACTGGGTGAGGGGAACACCCAAACTGTCATAAATATTGTTGCCGATAGTATTCCGCTGTTTGTCGGCCATTAAAACTTTTAATCTGAACTGTATGTTCAGCCAACTGCTGATTTATCTTCCGTAGTAATTCAACAACTTCACCAGTGGAATCCAAACTCTCCATATCTGTAGATATATTCCACATGACCAACAATATAACCAGTTTTTGACAACCAAAGATACCACTGATACACAGAGCTGGAGATCAAAGATTTAATGCAAACTCAAGGCAAGTTGACCTAGGTTTCGTCCTGCTGTAATGTAGGACTTCTTCAGAACTAACTTTTTAAAAGTTCACAACCCCTTTTATATACACAATCCCACCAATTAATCAATTAACTCATTTAAACAATTACTAAACACACAAATCAAAATTTAAAATTAAAAACTCACTAACGTTGAGCATATTCAATATATTAATAAATGAATATAAATCCAAAAACAAATTATGTTGGGTAAAAAAAGAACCATTGGTGTGTAAAAGCAAACAAAGTCAAAAAGTAAAAATGAGAAATACAACCAGTGGTACACAGCAGAGGAAGATCCAATTCGTAGTGTAATGTATAGAATAACACACAGATGAGCGCTTTTGCATATAGCTTCTTCAGATCAAAAAACAGAATAAAACACTAGCTACTTATAGTACAAACTCAATAGTACATCCAATCAGTGAAAAATACATTTTCAGGTTGCTAGGTACTTAGAATTAGTAATTAATCACCAGCACTTCTTAAAGTCAACCTGGAAATAATATGCTTTAAGCCAAGGTAAGAACAAGTTAAAAACACAAATGCATATGTATGCAGATCAACCATATACAAAACATATAAAACTTAGTATATGTAAAAACTGTAATGTCTATAGTGTTAAAAATAATAATAATTACATAATATTAAAAACATATGTATGATGTAAAACTGTGAATGAAATGACTAAAAACTATCTCTGCATATATGTATATATCTCTCGTCTCTATAGACGAAATATTATTCAAATATCAGTAGAAACAATATGTATAGCTTAATGTATAATAACTAAATAATGTATAGACGCACATTACAATAAAATACACTATATATTAGGGTAAACATTCAAATTTAGCAAATTTATAGCTAAACACAACAGATCATATGGTCTAAGACACCAAAGACTAGATAGAAAGAGGTTATCTCTTATTTAGGGGTCTATTTCGTCTATAGAGACACGAGAGATATATACATATATATATATATATATATATATATATATATATATATATATATATATATATATATATATACAAAGATAGATTTTAGTCATTTCATTTACAGTTTTACATCATACATATGTTTTAAATATTATATAATATAATTATTATTATTTTAACACTATAGACATTACAGTTTTTACATATACTAAGTTTTATATGTTTTGTATATGGTTGGTCTGCATACATATCCATTTGTGTTTTTAACTTGTTCTTACCTTGGCTTAAAGCATATTATTTCTAGGTTGACTTTAAGAAGTGCTGGTGATTAATTATTAGTTTTAAGTACCTAGCAACCTGAACATGCATTTTTCACTGATTGGATGCACTATTGAGTCTGTACTATATTAGCTAGTGATTCATTCTGTTTTTTGATCTGAAGAAGCTATATGCGAAAACCTTCATCTGTGTGTTATTCTATACATTAAACTACGACTTGGATCTATCTCTGCTGTGTACCACTGGTTGTATTTCTCATATTAATAAATGAATACATTCAGTAAATATCACATAATAAAATGTAAAAATACTTTATATAAAAATACTTTATATAAAAATATTATATATAAAATATGTATATATTATTTGTATTATGTGTTTATCCCAAAATGTGTTTTATTTTTAAAACTGGGGCTATACTTATACTCTCATTTATACCAGGAAATCAAGCGGCATTCAAGCACAATTGCCACTGAAGTTCAGCAATATCCAGATACCCTACCTTGTCCATCTTTAACAATTTGCTGTATAATACAAAATTTAAAAATATGCCCCTAACATTGGGCTATATGCCTAGCTAATGCAATAGTCAGTCTAGCATTTTTAATATCTGACAAATGTTCATGAACTCTTTCTCTAAGCTGCCTATGTGTCTTCCCAATATAAAATGCCAAACACTGCTGGCACTTAGCCAAATACACTACATTGTGGGATGAACAATTATAACGCCCTCAAATCAAAATATTACATCCATTCAATTTCATATTGTTCCCAGTGGTCATAAAATACTTACAAATATTGTACCTACCACATTTTAAATTTCCAGTAGGCCTGTTATTAAATTAATTGAATTTGGGGTTCCCCATTTCCAATATATTTTAAAAGACCGATCCTTTTTTAAAAACACATCTGGGACTTTTCCCCATTTTTTCCTCTACACTCTTATTGATTTGTAACAAACCCTGATTTTTAATGACCACTTGGGTAACCCAATAAGCATCTTGATTGAATGTAGTTACAAAAATCAACCTGTCATGAAATTCTATTGTTGTTGATGGTTAAAATTTGTATCTTCATTTTCAGCACAGGGAATCCCATTCAAGATGGTCCTATATACACCATCATTTCTTTTCCTTATAATTTATTCTCCTATATCATTACACAATTCGGGGGGATATCCTTTCTTAATAAACATACCCGAAATAAATTCCATCTGCCTTAAAAAATCCTGGTTATTGCTAACCATCCAGGCAGCCCTCACCATCTGCCCTTTAACAATTGATTTCTTTTGATGGTGAGGGTGCCAACTATTATAATCTAAATAAGAATTTGAGAAGGTTGGTTTCCTATAAAAAACAGATGTCAACACCAATACATTTCTATCAATTTTTAGTTGGACATCCAAATAGGAAATTTCATCCCTACTATACTCATAGGTAAAAGTTAAAAAACTCCCTGTTTGATTAATATATTCGAAAAAATTACATAAAATATTTTCGTCACCTTCCCATACGGTAAAATTATCGTCCAAAAACTGTGTATAGTGCTTAATATGAGGACCAAATGCACTTGAAAAAATACATTTTATTATGTGATATTTACTGAATGTATTCAATTATTAATATATTGAATGTGTTCAACGAATGAGTTTTTAAATTTTGATTTGTGTGTTTAGTAATTGTTTAAATGAGTGAATTGATTAATTGGTGGGATTGTGTATATAAAAGGGGTTGCAAATTTTTAAAAAGTTAGTTCTGAAGAAGTCCTACATTACAGCGAGATGAAACCTAGGTCAACTTGTCTTGTGTTTGCATTAAATCTTTGATCTCCAGCTCTGTGTATCTGTGGTATCTTTGATTGTCAAAAAATGGTTATATTCAATTCTCTAAACCATGTTTGGTTCCTGGGACCTCTTCAAGTGGTTACAGACAATAGCACAGTAATGTGGTACATCAACAAGCAAAGGGGGACCAGGTCTTACCCCCTTTGCAGACTAGCCATGTTAGCTTGGGATATAGAGTCACAGCATAATCACACTCTACAGACATCCCACCTTCTGTCAGAGCATAATTGCGTAGCAGACAATCTGAGCAGCACAAGGGTAGGCCACCATGAATGAAAAATAGATCAGGAGGTCTTTCAAGATTTCATCCATCTGTGAGGAGTTCCTCAAGTAGACCTCTTTGATTTCTCTTTGAACAATTAACTGGCAAAATTCTGTTCCAGGACTCCATGCAAGAAGGCTTGGGAGACAGATGCCTTTTCTTTTCTTTGGATATGAATGTTCCTGTATGCCTTTGCACCCTTTCTACTAATATCCAGGATATGTATAAAGATTCAGAAGTAATCCCATAATATCATTGTGGTGACTCCCTTCTGGCTAAGGAAACCATGGCTATTTGGAAATGGCCATGGGCAGTTACCACAAACTTCCTCACAGAATGGATCTACTCACTCAAGAACAGGGGTGCTTGATACATACTGCATCAATCATCTTCAGTTGACAGCCTGGATGACAGGGTCTTAATTCCTTTTAGGCACCTGTTTTCCAATGACATGCAGCAGGTGCTAATTGAGGCAAGAAAGCCTGCTACTAGAAAATCATATATTAGCAAATGGAAAAGGTTTTCCATTTGGTACCAACAACATAACCAGCACCCATTTAGAGATAGTTGTTCTCTGATTTTACAATATTTGTTTGACTTAATATCCTATGGACTTTCTTATTCCTCTAAGGTTAATTTATAGGTGATTTCAGCGTATATGCCTATGGATCCCCCTCCTTCAAGACAGGCTCATGTGAAAATGTTCTTGAAAGGAGTTTTGCATAAAAGGGGCCCAAGTAGGTGGGCCCCTCCTTGAGATCTTAATTTTGTGTTAGAGAAACTAACACTTTCTCTATTTGAATGAGCTAATCTGGCCAAATTGAGGTTCTTTACATGGAAAACAGTTTTATTGATTGCTCTGATCTCTGCAAGAAGGGTATCTGAGCTCTTATATCTCATTTTAGGCAAGGACAGGATTTTTTTGATAACTAATCCTTCTTTTATGCCTAAAGTGGTATCCATCTCCCTAAAAAAGGAAGAAAAGATACTCCATACCTTGGATGTGCACAGTCAACTTATGTAGTATCTTGACAAAACTAAATCTTTTAGATCATCAGATCAATTTTCGGTTTCTTGTGAAGGTAAGAAGGGGCAACTGGTGTCAAAACAAGACTATTTCTGAATGCTTGTTTAAGGCTATTACTTTTTGTTGTACTCACCATGACAAATTTATTCCAGGGAAGGTCAGGGTCCACTCTACAAGGACCTTGGCTTCTTCTAAGGCTTTTTGGAAATGGTTGGATTCTAGAAGTATTCTATAAGCTGCTATTTGGTCCTCTGTACACACTTTTACAAAGCACTATAAAATGGATTCCTTCTCTAGTTCTAGTTAATCCTTTGCTAGGACCATTTTCCAGTGAGCCATGGATCCTTCTTCTTCCAACTCCCAAATATAGTTAGCTATGGTAATCTACCCATATAGGTAAGGCAACTGCAGCAGTGATCAATCTGAAGAACATAGTATAGTAGTGTAAGTTGAACTTACCATAGTAGTAGTTGTTCAAATAATCACTGCTGCAGTAGCTATGTCTTCCCTCCACCTTCTTGTTTTTTGGTGTATTTTTTATGCCAGGGTGTGGACATTTATTTTTTGTTATTCCTAGCATTGTCCTTTCAGGGCTCAGCCTCCCTCTCTCTCTGCTGGCAGTAAAACTCTGAGGGCTGTGCACCCAAACTTGTCTTTTAGTCAGCTCAGCTTCAGCTGCTTGACATTTTGGATGTGTAGAAGGTGCCCTGAAGCTTTAGCAGCTGGCAAGCTGTTATATCCTTGGGAGGATATTACCCATATAGCTAAAGCTACTGTAGCAGTGATCATTTGAACATCTAATGTTATTATACGTTCAACTGTACTTTCACTGTCTAGCTTTTTCTACCTCAGCTATCAGGAAACAACTAAAAACCCTAAAATGCACCACTCTTTCCCCTGACAACTTACAATACAAATATACCAAAATGGCTGCTGATGCTCTGGCATACCCTATATCAATCTTAATAAACCACCCCATTGAGGAAAGTCATGCTGGAAAAAATCTTGTATTCTACTCTTGTATAAGGGTGGAAATTTCACTTACCTTTCTAATTATAGACCCATAGCCATTCTATCTCCTCTATCTAAAAAACTTGAAAAATGTATCCACTTTCAAGTCCTTTCCTTTATCACTGAAAACTCAGTACTTTCCACCACTTAGTGCGGTTTCCACCCATATCACAGCACCACCACTTCCCTTTTAAGTTTCACAACAGCAGTAAAGCAAACTAGGAACAAAACTTGCACAGTCCCTGTCCTCTACACCAGGACTTCCAGGATGGCTGCATTTAATTTCAGCTCTCCCAATGTGAAAATAGAAACCGAGTATACAGTCAGTGAATTTGTCTTTCTGGGTAAATTTCACTAAGTGGCTAGTAAGTACACTGCCTGGATGCTAGCAACAAAGAAATTCAAAGAACCTGAAAAAAATCAAACACAAAAGTCGAGGACAAAACAACCCCCCAGATTCACTAATCTTCAGTGCAGGACTAGCTTAGTCCTGCATGGAAGTGCCCATTTAGGAGGAGGATGGCAACACACCATGCATATTAATGAAGGCATGCTGTCCGACCTCCTAGGCTTACAAGGAGCGTGTACGAGTGCAGGGGGTATATTGACATCAGAGAGCTCTCAGAATAAACATGCCCTTGCAATGTAGAACAGCACAAAGTGGAAATAAATGAGCAAGACCACTCATAGGTGTCTGCATAGCCCCACCAACAGTCCCCCATGTGTACAACAGCAACAGTACATAAAAATCAAATGAAGTATCCCCCTTTTTTTTAAAAAAAAATCTGAGTACAGCTAACCAAAGATGTGCGGGTGTACCCATTGCTTAGCTATGGTTAAAGCAGCTTAAAAGGCTGAAGAGGATAACAAGGAAGATATATGCAAATGAAGCGGCACAGCAATAGTGTAGTGGGCAGAGCATTTGCCTAATGAGCAGGTATTCCCAGTTCAAATTCCACTGCAGTGCAGTCTATTTTACATGGCAAAGCACGTTATAACCAATATTTTTGTTTCAAAACCCACAAAATAACATATATTTATGAACTGACTACTGCAATAAATGCACATGTGATGTGTCAGTGTCATAATGAATAAGGCAGTAGTAAGCATGTTTAAGCATAAATAAACAGTAGCAAGCATATATAAGCACTAGTAAGCATGTTTAATGGTGTTTGCATGGGGGTAAGCACTGCCTACACAGGTTAAGCAATATAGAAGCTAAATGAGTGTAAGATACTGTAACTGGAAGTTAGCAGTGCTTAGCTCCGTGCAAACCCACTTACAACCACTTTAAAGTGCCTTAATCACTCTGTATCTAACGGCCCATGTTCTGCCCAGCAACAAAACAAACAGCCTCTGCAAGGCAAAAACAAGAAACCTGCAAATCATAGACAAAGTGATTTACCACTAAACCATGACAGATATAAATAAAGCTGATGTTATCACAAACATATCATCCAGTAGAATCATTCATCAGTACAGGAACCTTGATGAGTGGATGGGTAACAGAAAGTTCACACCGGGGATCACACCAACAGCACTACTAGATAGGGGCCAGGGGTACTAGATGCTAGTACAAGGGTCAAGGGAACTACTAAAGGGGCGGTGAATACCGCACAACGTGGCTGGGCTAATATATGCCTTCAGGCAGATAGCCCAGTACCAACCTATGAACCTATGAACCTAAATGTAATAATATCATACCACACAACCTCTTAATGCAAGAATTCTGGACAAAGTTTGCCAAAATGTGGGTACAAATAGGGATACATGTCAGATATTGTTCTCATACACTTAAAAGGTTGCTAGTTAAACAGTTATATGTATTACAACACATATTATGAAGGTGCTGAAGTCTGAAACATAAAGGTGTCATTATTAGTTACTGACTTCAATCCTGAGATCATCCATGTTAATTGGCAAGCGAATGAGATACAGGCCAAAATTATGAGAGAAACATGCATGGACATATGGACAAATATATATCTATAAATGTAGACAGATAGACAGCTATAGGTATATATATATATATATATATATATATATATATATATATGACTCACAAATAATCATATAACATCAATTGTATATAGATAGATGCATATGTTCATATGTATGTATATCTGTATATATATATATATATATATAGATATATATAAATATATACATATATATATATCTATATATATATATATATATATATATATATATATATATATATATATAAATATATAGGGTTTATATATATAATTATAGGGGATTTACATATATTTATAGGATTTACATATATAATTATGTAGATATACATATTTATATATATATATATATATATATATATATATATATATATATATATATATATATATATACATAAATGTGTATAGCATGTCCACATGGGAACAACATCCTGAACCACTCACTACAACATAATGGACCATATGCATTGTTAATGGGGGTGGGGGCACAAATGAGGGATACCCCTGGTAATTACTGCTATTTTGCCACCCTCCAGAGACCTAACAGATATGCTGTGCAACCAATATCCAGCACGTGCAGTTCCTGACTCCAGGACCTTCCACAACACAGCTGCAATGCTTCAACAGTAAGCCAATTCACTTGTAAACTGTCAGGGCAATATATGGCTATCTGGATAATAATATGTGCATATATTTCCACCATATGTCCTGGACATGGAGTGTAGCCCTACCCCAGCCTCTATAGCCCCACAGTCATAGTGCAAGGGATGTCAGGTATGTATAGCAGGTATATTAGTAGACTATTGCTACTGTCATTGGGATTGTCTTCACAGACATAGTGTGTGTTGGAGGTCATATATGCTTATAATATGTGTGCCATTGGCTACTGACAGACATCCTAAGGACATCATAGTAAAGTACCGCTGCTAGCACGTAATGCCCCTGTGGACTGCAGCAGAGATATTTGCCAATATATGTGGACATTCTGACACATTCTGTACAGTCCAGAGGTATACACATAACCCCTTAGTGCTCAACATGTGTACCATGCCTGACAATATGGATGCAGACAGCCATGTAGATGGGTATAACACATAATGACTGGAATACATTTGCCACCATAGGTTATGTATTCACACATCCCTGTCTGGCCTGACACATAATAACCACTGGTACAATGGTGCCATGCCCACATACTACCCACTAGATATTGACGTACATCTGTACAGAATCCCACTGCTCTGTCTGACATACATCACTGTTAAGGGAGGCCCGGCAGCAGTACATCTGGCAAGTATCTGCACATGACATCTCACTGGGTAAGTACACTAAGCTGCTAGGCATGTAACAATGCACTGTGCAGGCTACAGGCAGACTGGCTCAACACTGGCCTACATCTCCTATGGGGGAATGCATATGTACCTGCATATATAGTAGGCTGTACAGGCATGTCACAGCACAGGGTAAGATATACCTGTGTGAAAGTGCATAACCACAACCAATGTGAAAGCCACAGCCGCATATGTTAAGCTAGCATAATATTACAGTATATGGACTATCTGTTCGACACCATCCTCATAAGTGCCACTCACAGACTGACCCTACATATACTGGGATGCTACACAGTTTGGTCTGATGGCTGTCTGTTGTATGAGACATGTGTATGTATGGCCCTACAAACATGTACGCCAATACGGTACCATACAGTGGAGCAGCATGTAACATCAGATAGGACAGGACCTAGAACAATGGCATCTACCACAGTCTGTACACAGGCTAAGTACATATTAACAATACACATACTGTCAACATTCACCATAAGTATACAGACCTCTGTACTGTACAAACATCCACAGAATGTACAGGTTATGTCATCAAATATAACCCCTACTGTACATAACATGTGTAGTAGTCTGATATCTCACTGGCTTGTTATCATATATGATGACACTAATTATGGTGTACAGCACATATGCACCACTTCATGCACAACATATGTACACAGGTTGACAGAGTTGTGGCTGGAAGCACATACGCAGGGCCAATAATGACATGTTGCTCTGATAACCTCATACATTTACTGTTGTAACAGGGTTTGTTGCAACATAAGTCCTATGAGGGATAAGAAGCCAGTAACTGTCATGGCTTTCACCGTCTACAGACTGCAATCCTCACACTACCTTCTGCAGCCCACAGTTAGATGTTCCATTGGTAACACATGAAACCAAAGGCACAACACACTGCCCTGTCTGCAGATGACCCTGCAGATGGGGACTCATCATAAACATGGAACTGACATGGCATGTATTGAGACATGTAGGACAGTCATATCCACACACACACTGTTAAACCAACAGTACTCCAAATGCAGTATAGCAGCACTTACAGAATGTAGTCAAATCAGGCACATCCCCCTCCTGTGTGTTGCCCTGTTTCCACAGTGTATGTTGTTAGAGATAAATCCCCAATCCATCTGAGATGCTGCTTGCCAAACAACAGATCTAGTCCCTGCTCACAGTGAATGAAAAGGGCCAACACCAACATGATGTTCTTAGATACTGGAGTGTGTTTCCATGCAACTGGCTATGGGAATGTTACCACAGCTGTTCCACATGCAATCAGCTAGGGGAGAGCTGCAATTTGTGCAGAGGCCATCAGCTGATCATGAGTATCACTTAAAATACACATGCTGTTGCCAAGCAAAGCAGGTGTAGGTCTCCACATCCACCAGAGAGGGAGTGGGAGAGAAAGACAGAGGCAAAGACAAGTCAGAGAGGGGTGGGAGAGAAAATTCTAAGCATGTTTGTGACACACACCTACCAGCACAGACTATCAAACCCCTGATGACTATGTAGTGCTAGCGCAGTTCTTCATAGTTATTGGATGTGCCACTTGGGTTGTCTGTTGTGAAGCCCTCAGAACATATATGTGATGGTGAATGACATCTGCAATAGGGATACGGTAGCTATTGGTAGGTGACGTACACGTGCCTGTCCACATGAGCGGGTGCCAGCATCAACACAGACACCCTCTCACAGGGATGCACACATACTGACACACTTGGCAGGGCCAAGAATACAACTCATCAGTAGTGGGATTGCCACAACACATCACTGTGCATGTATCACATGCACCACATAGGTCATACGGGGGTTGTATGGGCAAAGGGTATGGGGAGGTGTCTGACATCAAACAGCATGCTTCAGTATGCCCATGAGGGTTGTAGGGAGTCTGGATGTGAACATAAGCACCATACAGCACATGCACAAACACACAGGGTGCCAGTACTGACATGCATGGGTGCATGTCTGCATGGGTGTGTGGTGGTCAACTGTGCCAGATGGCTGTACAAGGCTAGGCAATGGGTATACCTTGGCATCAGGCCTCATGATGATGGTCTGCATTGTGGCTCAGTGCTGTAGTGGCTGCATTTGCCCACACAGGTGGGTATTGTATCCCCCATCCAGTCACCTGAGTGACTATTTTGTGTGGCCAATGCTGTGCATCGCTTGCCATATATGTGTTCCTTAGTCCATGACATGGACGGTGTCTGGGATCTGCACACTTCCCACATGCATATACAGTGACATGTGGAACTGTACCTGTGGTGTCTGGCCCATGTTGTGAACACAGATTATCATCAGATGTGCCAGTCTTGCCCACCTGTGGTGGGAACTTGTAATGGGCAGCAGGCTTACCCTGCACCTAAGTTGATAGCATGCTAACGGCATTCCCTGGTGTCAGTGGCATCTGTCAATGCAGGGCATGTTGTCAGGCATGGTATGTCCTTTGTAGGTCACATGTGATGGCACCACAGGTGTTTCTGGTGTCCATTGGGCAACTTTGGGAATGTGCACTGTCTGCATGTACATGCATATTGGACAGAGTGTCATGCCCTCTGTAGTCCACAGCTATCACCCCATAGTTACTATCAGTGGCCAATATGCAGTGTACTACCCACATATTGGATGTTGCCTAGGCATGTGTTTGTGTATGAGACATGGGTTGAGAATGTGCTCTGGGTAATGATGAGGTTGCTAACTGTGATTGCCTGGCCTTGATATCACATGTATGGGTATGTCTTTACACCCCAGCCTCTCAGCTATTTCACATCTGTTATCCCTGTATGGTGGACATTGTGATATATTGTAGGGCCACTATAGAAGAAATATGCAAAACCCACTCCCCATTGGCCACACACTTACAACCACCTCCACATAAGATACATGTTACAAATATACACCTGTCATGTCTGGGAGTAGAACCCATTCCTGACTAGTTTATTACGCTATAGCACTATGCAGTTGTAGGACACGCCATGGAGATTACTGGAGTACTCTTTCCCCAAAGGTGTATATCACATTGGATGACATCAGCAGGATTGCCAAAGTAGGATATTTGAATTGTAGTGAGTGTGACTAGCCTAAAATGCATTGCTCCCTACACAGACAGTGAGACTCACACAAAACATCCACAAGCAACATGCATGGGTAGAGAACCCCTAACAGGAGTCTAGATCACACTACAGCATGGAGCTGTTACAGGATTCAGCACAGGGGCTACTATAGAATTCCTTCCCCAAAGGTGTAGTTTACAATGAATGACATCAGCAGGATTGCCAAAGTAGGCCATTTGAAATGTACTGTGTGACTAGCCCAAAATGCATTGCTCTCCACACAGACATTGAAACACACACAAAACATCTACAACTAACATGTGTGGGTATAGAACTCCTAACTGAGGTCTATATTACACTACAGCATGGAGCTGGCATATGATGCACCACAGGGATTACTGGGGAACACCTTCATCAAAGGTGTATTTCACAATGAATGACATCAGCAGGATTGCCATAGTAGGCCTTTTGAAATGTATTGTGTGTGACTAGCCTAAAATGCATTGCTCCCTACACAGAGAGTGAGACACCCATAAAACATCCACAACCAACATGTGTGGGTAGAGAACCCCTAACAGAGATCTATATTGCACTATAGCATGGAGCTGTTATAGGATGCACCATGGGGACTACTGGAGAAGTCCTTCCACAAAGGTGTATTTCACAATGAATGACATTAGCAGGATTGCCAAAGCAGGCCATTTGAAATGTACTGTGTGTGACTAGCCTAAAATGCATTGCTCCCTACACAGACATTGAAACACACACAAAACATCCACAAATGACATGTGTGGGTATAGAACCCCTAACAGAGGTCTATATCACACTACAATATGCAGCTGTTATAGGACACACCACAGGGATTACTAGGGGAAACCCTTTCCCCAAATGTGTTTTTCACAATGAATGACATCAGCAGGATTGCCAAAGTAGGCCATTTGAAATGTACTGTGTGTGACTAGCCTAAAATGCATTGCTTCCTACACAGACATTGAAACACACAAAACATCCATGTGCGGGGATGGAATCCTACCACAGTAGTGTATCACACTATAGGGGTACGCAGTTACAGGATGCACTACGGCGATCACTGGGCTACACCATTCCCAGAAGTGTATTTCTAGGTGGTCTATATTAGAATTACGAATAATCACAATGTCGAATCTGACACTGTCGACACGTAAACAGTGAAACCCCAGAACATCGAAGAGGTAAACGGAAATCTCCATAAGGGGAGATTTCTGTTTACTTCAATGTAGTGCAGTCTTGGAGTTAGAATATTTAAGTAGCGGGGGATGCAGCCCACCAAGTGGGGGGTGCAGGGGGGCTTGACCCCCCTGCGTAAAGCATGTAGTTCTGTTTTTTGACGTCTTTATTTGGTATTCAATGTTACTGGACTTTGACGATATGGTGTCGATCATATCGTATTTGAAGTTCAGTAACTTCAAGTATCTAATATAGACCCTTTCTAGGTGGGTGATAGCAGCCTTGCCAAAGTTGAGTATATGGAATGTAAGGAGTGTGAGTACTCTAAAACACATTGCTTTTTACACAGTCAGACATGCACACACACAGTTGCCAAGTTTGGGGTTAGAACTTCTATCTTACTACTTTATCACAACACAGCAGTACACAGTTAGAAGACAAGCCACAGAGATTACTGGGCTACAGCCTTCCCAGAGGTGTACTGCTAGTTGGGTGACATCCGCAGCCTTGCCAAAGTTGAGTATATGAATTGTAAGGAGTGTAAGAATCCTAAAAAGCATTGCTCTCTACACAGTCAGACAGACATGCACACAAACATGCACATAAACAATTGCCAAGTCTGGGGTTAGAACTCCTATCTAACTAGTTTACCACACTACAGCAGTACACAGTTATGAGATGCACCACAGAGATTACTGGGCAACAATTCTCCCAAAGGTGTATTTCACATTAGATGACCTCAGCAGGCTTGTCATAGTAGGGCTATGGGGAGGGCGGTGTGTGCATGGGCCATAACCCATTCATCTAGGGGTTGATATACCACATGCGGACACACACAGGGTCATATGTCACAGGTATGTGTATACAGCTGCTAGATGACTACTTCCTTGTACAGTCATGTTGCACACCTGGCACGTGCACCACATAGTCTGTAATGCTGACAGATACTGATGGCTAGTATCTGCAGTGAGTGACATCTGCACCTCATGTGTTTGGGGCCCTTTGGCTGTGTTCTGGGTGGGACATGCCTGGATGGCTCCTTGTCGCATTCACCCTCTTCCACATATCTATGTACATCTACCTTTGGCTTATTATAGTGTGTTGTCCTGACATATATGTCTGTATTCCTATCCACTGTGTGTGCAAGGTATGAGTGGTGCATACCGATGAGTGTCTACACTAACAACTGCAACTGCCAGATATGTCTGGTTCACTGGTGTTTGCAGTCATGGCCTTCATGTGTTTAAGTGTGTGAGCATGCCTAGTATGGCCATCTGTATTGAATGTGTGGATTGTGTCCAGGTAGTTTGTGTTGCAGTACTGACCTTTGTGTTGTGCACCGACAGGTAGCATACTGTCTCTGCAGTGTATCCATCAATCATTTGGCTTTGACTGTTACTACATTTCTGCATAGCAGGGGGGGGCACACCTGACTGTTTCTACATTTCTACACAGGAGTGGGGGTGGCACACCTGATTATTATTACATTACTATGTAGGATGGGGGAACACACCTGACTATTTCTACATTTCTGCACAGGGTTGGGGGGCACACCTGACTGTTATTACATTACTATGTAGGATTGGGGGTACACCTGACTATTTATACATTTCTTCACAGGGTGGGGGGCACACCTGACTGTTATTACATTACTATGTAGGAAGTGGGGGGCACACGTGACACTTATACACATTTGCTATGTACTGGTATGTCAGGTACTTCATTTTGTTCTGTATTGCTAACTATCATGCTGACTAGAGACATACCAGTGTACTACAGATCAAGGCTTTAGTTGCCCTACATATTATTGTCTGATGTCCTACCCTTCAGAACTAACATCCCACTGCCTGCCCTGCTGTGGTCTGTCTGTGTAGGCCTTGGGGGGAGGTTCACCATAGCCATCATTCTGGGCCATGGCACAGGCACTGTTTGAGTTTGTCTATACCTGTCCTGCTGGATGAGGCTGTTGCTGGGTATGTGAACCGTCCTGACTGGCATGTGTGGGTCATATGGACACACATGTCACTCAGCACATCTCCTGCAGCGGGTTTTGTCACTCTGTGTAGTATTGGCTACTATGGTGACTCCAGTATGTGTTACAGATGTCATGGTGCCACTATGGGTGTCTACTGTCTGCTGCCATAACATTCAGCCATCCAGTTCCCTTGCATGCTCACATCCATACCATAGCTACAGGTAAGAACACATTCTACTCTGTTGATAGGTTGATTGACTTACCTTGAGGGTGTGCCAAAGTTGTGGATGGTGCTGGAGGGCTGCCTCTGTCGGATGCACATAGTATACTCCCTATACATGGTTGAGCACAGGTAGTGTCATGTTTGGCATTCCTTTTACTGTATGTGCGAGTCAGTGAGAGATGTCATTCCCTGGATCTCTACTGTGTCAGTGCATGTGCTATGTGTTGCCTCTTTGCCAAGCCCAGGGCATACTGAGCACACCTCCTTCTGCCTACTGGGCCAGGCTCAGGTTGTTCCTCCTCAGGGTCATTCTGTGCCTGTGCAGGCCTTGGCATTGGTGGGGGGGGGGGGCTATGTGATCCTGCCCCATGCTGTTTCTGGTGCAGCTGTTTCCACAGGGTCATATTATGTAGCATAGCACATACCATAACAATTTGGGTACATGCAGCTGGTGAATACTGCAAGGCTCTACTGGATGTGTCCAGACACTGGAACCATGACCTGAGCATCCCAAACACACACTCTATTATATGTCTGGCCTGTGCTTGTGCCTCATTATGGCATTGTTGTGCATGTGTGTGTGCATTACTGATGGGTGTCATCAGCCAGTGTGTACCCAGCATCCCCCACTAGGTGACCGTAGGGGATGCCCCTATTGGCCCCTCTGGTACAGCTGCATCAGATGCCATATGTAGGAATTGTCGTAGCTTCCAGGACAGTGAGCACACACATAGGTTCATAGGTTGGTACTAGGCTATCGGTCCTAGGGCCTATACAAGCCTAGACATAACAATTTCCTGGATATTTCTTCCCACAATATTTACTTCCCTGGACCCCTGTCTAGCAGGATGACTGACATAATTCCCGGGGTGAATTTCCTATCTCCCATCCAATCATCAAGATTCCTTTTGAAGAGGGCCAAGGAGGCACTCTGCTTGACATGTATGGGCAATCTATATATGTGGAGTCTCTGGGTCAGGAACCTATCCCTCCAGCATGTTTTGTTCATTATGATGACAAGGTTTAGATGCCTGGAGCATGTGGCTCTGAGCAATTGGGATTTCTTTAAGTGGAGCATGTCCAACAGCTCAGGGTTTGACATGGTCTTAGATTTTAAGCAGAGATCACCTCTGAGTAGGCGATAAGCCACAGAGTATAGCTGGAGTTTTTTTAGATGGTCAGCATAGGGCATTTGCTTTAGGCCTGTGATTCTTTTACTGAGGTATTTCTGGGGCCTTTCCAGCTGTTGCAGATGTCTTGTGACATACATACCAAATGGGGCATTATACTCTATAATGGGTCTCATGAGGGATAAGTACAGTGGGACAATGACCTCCTTTTTTCTGGATGAAAAGCCCTTAGTGATGAGGTGTGCCACATAGAAGGATTTTCTGACTGTTGTGGTGATGTGGTTATCAAAGGTGAGACCACTGTCCACCTGTGTCCCTAAGTCTCTCATCACACTTTCGGTGTTTAGTGTACTGCCACCTATGTGGTAATTCACAGGTACATGTTTTTTCTGAAAGGGGATAACTATACATTTATTGGCATTAAGCTTGAGCCCATGGCTCTGGCACCAAGCATCTGTTTCTGTAAGGCCATTTTGTAGAATATCCACATAATTTGGGGATTCAATAATGGCTCCCAGTTTGCATTCATCTGCGAATTTTGTTAGCCAGAGTCCCTTAGCGTTGGCCTGTACTTCAGTTGGCTACTTTTACAGTCTGGGTTCTGTCAGTAAGCCAGTTGGCAACCCATCAAGTGAGGTAAGGATGTTTGCCCAGCTTAGTAATTTTATCTATGATTCCAGAGTGGGGGATGGTGTCGAATGCCTTGGTGAGGTCTAGATAGGCTGTGTGGACTGCCTTACCCTTATCCACAGCTCTGGAGACTGATTCAAAGAAGTCAATCAGGTTCAGTGGACAAGATCGGCCCTTCATGAACCCAAACTGGGTGCTGTCCAGTGTTTGAAGGTTGCCAGTGTCTTTGTTTATAAGTTCCATGATAATGTGTTCCATGGCCTTGCAGATCAGGCTCGTCAGACTGATGGGACGGTAGTTCCCGGGATCCAAGGTGGATCCCCCCTTGTGGAGTGGGATAACTGTAGCTGTGCTCCACTCAGTGGGCATGAAGCCTGAGGTGAGACTATGATTAAACATGACACTTAGATGAGGTGCCAGTTCATTTTGTAGTTCATGTAGTACACAGCCTGGGATGTCACCTGGTCCCATGCATGCTGTATTCTTAGCTTTGGAGAGTGCAGTTTCTACCTGTGTGGCTGTGATTAATGGAATTTGGCAATCATCTGGTATTGAGATGGGCCCTTTAGGGGGAGAGAGGGGGTTGAAGCCGGCACTAAATCGATCTGCCAGGATATTTGCAATATCCTTGGAATCAGTATATTTAATGCCATTCTGTTGTAGCTCAGAGCAGATCTGAGCATTGCCATTTAGATTCTTGACATAACTATAGAATGCCTTTTGGTTGTCTTTGGAATCTTTGGCAATTTTATTTTCGTAACTAGCTTTTGAGGATTTTATGAGGGATCTCAGCTTTTTACTGAGGCTGGTAAGGGAGTTTTTTGCATCCTGGGATTTTCTTCTTTTCTGCAACAGTTTCTTCCTTTGTTGTATAGTTTGTTTACGGGAGGGGACCACCAGATTGGCTTATTTTTTGGAGGAGAGCATCATGGTTCCATTCTATTTGGGATGGCATGATTCATGCACAAGTGGATGTGCTCATACAGTGTCTTAGTGTAGGATTCAGCAGTCGAACTTTCAGATCCCGTCTGCATGGGTGCCATGAAGTTTGTCACTTCTGACATGAATACCATGAAGCTGGCTTTGGAGAAGTTTTTTACAGAGGTTTCCTTACTGGGTGGTGGGGGTGGGATGTGGATGTCAAGGGTGATTTGCTTATGGTCAGGCCTGACCAATGAGGGGGTGACCACTGGTGTGGAGCATCAGGGCACTGGAATTTATGAATTCCAAGAACTGTTGGGAAAAGGTGTCGATACCCAAGTAGTTTTCCCAGTTATAGGTGGGGTAGTTGAAATCACCCAGTATTATGGTGTTTGGTTGTATCTTAATACTTTCCAGTATGTTTAGAAAGGTGTAGTGAGAATCTTGAGGCATGGTGGGGGATCTGTAGCAAGCTACAATTTGGATTGCAGTCTTACTTAGTGTTAGTTGCACCTGGAGAATTTCAGATGCATTGTGTTGGGCAACTAGCCTGAAGGTGTGAATATCCTTGGTGAATATGGACACTCCTCCACCTTTAGTGTTTCGGTCTTGGTTTGGTGGCTGAAAAGTGTGGTAAGAGTTGCAGCCTGGTATTGCAGGGGTGCTTTCTGGAGCCTTAAACCAGGTGTCAGTTACTGCACAGATATTGATGTTCTCCATTTTAGGAGTGCCTTGAGAGAGTGCATTTTGAGGTTTAGACTTCTAGCATTGAGTAACATTACCTTCAGATTTTGCATGCTTGTATCTGTTACAATGGTGGTTTTGTCCTTTGAACCTTGCCTAAAAAAGGCACTATAGGGGTGGCAAGAGCTTTAGCCAGTAACCTGAATCCCAGGTGTGACAAGTGCAGACCATCTCTGGCAAAGCATGGCGGTTTGTTGATCATGTCTTCTCAGGCAGACAGATACTGGCTCCCCTTTGAATGACACCAGAAGCTTAGCCAATTGTTGAAGTGAATCATTTTGTCCTTATACTGTGGTATCATTCTGGGCCAAGGCAGGATGCTACTCAGGGCTAGGGTTATACCTGCCTGGGGCACATGATCCGAGAGCTCTTCCATGTCTCTTTTCATGTAGTCCAGGGAGGTACATTTCAAGTCATTCACTCCAACATGGACAATGACAGAGTCATATTTGTACTTGTTGTGGGTTGACTGTAATTTTCTCCTTGTTCAGCCTGGTGAGTGGGACATCAGTGTGCCTGACTATAGAGTCACCTATTACTAAAGTGTTGGGTACATTGTCTTACCTTAGGGACTGTTGTTGGGTGGCACACTGGTGTTGTGAGCTATGTGTCACTTTGGTTGTGACTGGTGTTTGTTTGCATTTCAGCTTCGGAAGTCCTTGTTGCTTGGGCAGGTTAATGTTAAGGGCCTCCGCATATGTGGGTTTAGTGTTGCTATATGGGTATCTATGGTGTGGGTTTTGAAGGGCTATGTGTTGCTTGAGGTATAGTGCAGGTGTTAACCTTCTCCTCGTGATTGGCTAGCACAATTTTGGCTGCAGAGAGCTTTGCTTCCAGTTTGGCTATGTAAGTGCATCTCTCGCAGGTTATAGTGTTGAGTGGTAGGAGGAGATGGCCATCTGTGTACATGAGGCAGTTGCCGCATTGCCCAGTATGCCCAGATTCACCAGGTGGACAGGAGAAATAACCGGAAGCTGACCCTTGGACATGCCTGTTTAGGTGCTTTTTTTGTAAAGTACAAGAGCTGTTTTCCCTTACCTTTGCACGGTACTTTGCAATGATAGGCTTAGTGCCTACGATTAATTTCTCCTTATTGACAAGGAGAGTTGAGTGCTTATATCAGTTTCAGGCTTTCTAGTGCTTTCCAATAGGTTCTAGATCAAGTGCTAGTCACAGGGGTTCAGATTTCAGTGCTACTACTGAGAAACCAGCTAGTTCTAAGGGAAAATTTGAAGAGCACACTTTCTGGCACCTGGAATAGTTTAACCATAACCCTGCGGTGCTGCACGATGCAAAAACACGTGTTTTTTAAGCCAGAAAGTTGAAAGGGATAGAAATCAGCCCAAAAAGGCTAATAAAATTACAATTTCAAAGATGGAAAACACTTCTCTAGTGTTAGATAGGCAGTACAATGCTCACCACTCCCACTGGTAAGCAGTAGGACTTCCCTCTACCACAGCAAGGTCTGGATAGCTCTGAACACAGAAAATAAAGTCCTAAGACAAGCAAAGCCTGGGATCTGGACTATACTGGCTAGGAAAGGTGGGAAACGAGCAAACAAGATAGTATTTATTTATATATTTTTTTGGTTAAAACAGTCTAAACAATGCAATAATACAGTAAATAAACACAGAAAAGGCTAACACACTTGAGGGTGTAGTCCTAAACAGTAAATGCAATTAAAACTCTACAAAATTAGCAATTTAAAACTTTTTAAATGAAGCAAGGCAAGTGCACAACTCTAAAAAATGATTTAAGAGGCAGTAATACAGTAGAATAAGTAGCTAGTCTACATATACAGAGAAGTCTATATATACAGAAAAGCAACTAAAACACACAAACAATTCAGATGCAGTGCAACCTAGAGCACTTGAGTTGTAGCAATATTAAGGCAAATACTGTTTTAATAAATGCACTAAAATATATTCTATATTTCCAAAATGTTTGACAAGCACAGTCAGAACACAAGGAGATTCAGGTGATTTTTTTTTTTAAAGAAAGGGAGAAAGAAGGAAGAGAAGGCCTTCTCAGATGTTGTCTCTGTATTAGGTAGAATGAGCTAATGACACTAGACTGGGAGGAGTGTCCCAGATCAAATTTACAGTAGGGGCAGGCAACTGCAAAGCCACTAAGTATAACAACAAGACACCAACAGAGAGGGAGGGTGGGGACCAATACTAAAGCTATTAGCCTACACTGTTTTAGACAGTAAACACTAGAGAAATCTTTATGACAGCAGTGAGCCACAACATGAAAGTTTTTGAACAGTTAAATGAGCAAAGAGACTCTACAGAATGCTTTTAACTGCAAGCAAATCAGTTACCCGTGCAGATTAGTCAATAGCAATAAAATACAGTAGAAAGTATGCAGCAGGCAGTAAAAAGTGCTATATATAAATTGCTAGTAGCAATAACCAGTAAAATAAGCCAAAAAACAGGATACTCATCTCAGATCAGAAATGTAGTCAATGCCCCTCCTCGACTCTACTCAGTGTGTATAGACAGAAATCCTCTCAAAGTTACAGCTTAAATACCAGAAGATACAACCTTAGACAACTTTTTAAAAAAAACAGCACAAAAGAACTAGCCCCCACTAGCCAGCAGCCAATCAACATAATCCTGCCACGAAGGTAAAGAAAGGCCTCTGCTAATTCAAGATGGTCTAGTCATGTGCTCAGAACAATCACTGCAAAAACAAACAGGCCCAGAGCCAGTAAATCTGAACTCAGACAATACTAAAGCTATTAGCTTACACTGTTTTAGACAGTAAACACTACAGAAATCTTTATGACAGCAGTGAGCCGCAAAATGAAAGTTTTTAAAAAGATAAAGGAGCAAAGAGACCCTACAGAATGCTTCATTATAATGCCCCGGGCATCACATATGACCTGGCAGTTGATGGAGGGGATGCCACTGCGGTTGATGTAGGCCCTACCCTGCTCACCGGCTGGTACTTTGATGTGTATGTCTGTGCAGTCTATAGCATCCACTACCCCAGGGTATTCTACTATTTGGTGGATGAGAAGCATATTGCTGGTCAACACCTCACGGGTGTTGAGGAAAAATACGTGCTCACTGGCATATGCTAGCATGGCATCCAGGAACTGGTGTAAGACTCTGGATGCTAATGCCTGTGAGATCCCCATGATATCCCCAGTTGTGCTTTGGAAGATACCTGTGGCTAGTATACCTAGGCCTACACATACCTTGGTATCCACTGGGATGGATTCCCCTCGGTCAGTTTGGTGTGTCAGGTGTAGCCGGCACAGCTCAACAATTTGCTGTAGGAGGTCTCTGTCCACCCTATAGCACTCCACTATCTCCAGTTCATGTAGCCCCTGGTAGGTTATCCAGGGTCTGTACACTCTTTTCCGTTTCCTCTCTGTGGGTTGTTCGACAGCATTCACATCCTCACCACCCTCAACCTCTTGCACATGTTGTTCTATGTTGCCTGCTGCAGCCCTTCTCATTTTGTAGGTTTGTTTGTTAAAATGTCCCTGCTTGTTTACACTAGTGGTGTAGAGTGGGCTAGTCTGCTGCTTGTGTAATTGGCTGATTCTGATACATTTCACCTGCCAGTTACACTAGTTCTCCTTGAATACCTTCCTACAGCTGTTTTCCCTTCCCATTGCCTCCCTGTTTAAGCCCATGTGCGCACCACGCAGAGTGCTCAATTGTGCATGCTGCTGCTATTTCCTGGTTTAACTTCTTTTTTCTTCCTGGAAAACCCAGTGCATGGTGCGCACACCTGCTTACACTTTGTAAAGTGTGCTAGGCAGGTTTAGACACACCCGCTAGCTTAGTCGTGCTAAGCTAGGAGCAAACCCGAGCCACAGGTCTCCAATCCGCTTACAGTATGCCTGATACACCCCCCCCATGATGTCACCAACCTCCTAGGCTTACACCCAGCTATTCATACTCTTACACTGTTGGGACTTGACTCACATGCTGGGGAAAACTGGGATTCACTATTCTTCCCCTCATTTGCATAGGAGTGCCTGCTAATGCATAGTTACATGTGTCACACTGGGCCTCCCCCTTAGCAATCAGTACTCACTGGCCAGGTTGTCTTCTGCCTGCCATTGACTTGCATGGCCTAATACTGATTTTAGTTAGAATGCTTATTTTAGGTTTATTTTCTCATTTTCCCCTGATCCTGTTTGCACGCCGCTGCCCTATGCTTAAAGAGCTGACATCAGTTAAAAAAAATAAAAGTTGATTTTTTTATTTTTTGTATTATTTGCAATGCCAATGGCCTTATACTTGGCCATTGGCATGCTTTCTCAATTAAATGCAGTCTTTATTTGGAGCTGTCATAGCTCCGCTTTGGATTTTGCAGAAATGTACTCAGTTGCTAACCGAGTACATTTATGCAGATAGCACTAGTCTTGCATGGACTGTTGCAAGCTTCCTGGATTGTAAAATCACCTCATTTGCATGGATTTTACCTGCAAATGAGATGATTTGCACACCAGGGCTTAGTTCGTGCAAGATTAGTGCAAGAGTGCTCGTGCACGCCCCTGCAGGCTGTTTCTGGATCGCACGGCAGACATATTGCCTGCGTGAGCTCCTGCACCAATCTTGCACTCTGTGCAAGCTTTTGAGAATCTGGGTGAAAGGCTGAGAAGAATCCTGTAGCTGTTCAGCAAAAAGCAGTACAAGCCCCATTTTTGGTGCTAGACATGGCTTCCAGTAATATAGAGGAAAAAATAAGTCAAATGTGCTCAGAGCTCATTAAAAGAAATGAAACACTGAAGGAGTATATCATCTCAAACAAGAAAAGGCTGGAAAAATGGAAGAAGTGTTATCCAGATATTTAGATGAGCTGATAAAACTGCAGAAATCAGAGGACAAAATGAAGAAAAGGCAGGCTGAATATGAGACTGCTCAAGAGGAGTGTGAAAATAATAAAAAAAGAGATATGGTTAAGAAGTAGCAAGAATTATTTTGAGGGACTGATAGCGTTTAAAGTATTGCAGAATAGGGAAAATCTCACAGAACAAGAGGTGCAATTGTAGAGTGCTAAAGAGCAAATAAGGGAGTACTTCAATAATATGCATGAGTTTAAAAAGATTGCTGTTAAGTAACTCCTTTTTTTATAACTCCAGATCACGAAAACTTTTAGCACAGTGGATAAGGCAACAAAAAGTAGAAATGCTTGTTGTGAAGCTTAGGGAGCCTATAACAAGCAAAATAATGAGAGATCCTGTAGAGGTATTAAAAATCTTTCAAAAATTTTATGCGCATCTGTATAAAGCAGATAAATGTGGAAATCAAGAAAAAGTACAATTAGAAATGTTTATGGAAGAATTAAATATGCAAAGGTTAAAGACAGATGAGGTTCAATTGCTAACTGTTAAGATAGGAGGAGATGGGATGAAAATGGTGATGTATAACCAATCTACAGGAAAGTCCCCAGGAATAGATGGTATTCCTGTAGAAGTGTGGAAGCTAGGAGGGAAGAAAGTGATAAAGATCTGAAAAGTATTGTTTAACAGTATTTTAAAGGAGGAGAAACACCAACATCCTGGAAAAAAGAAGTGGTGTCTATAATACCTAACGATGGTTAAGACCCATCAGATCCAGCCTCAAATAGTCTCTTTTCAATTCCAAACTATGATTATACAGTCTTTATGTCTATAATGGCTAAAAGAATGGCAAAAGTGATTGCCAAAATTGATAGATATGGATCAATGTGGTTTTGTGGAGGGGAACCAAACATTTTTCAACATTAATAAAACAATGATGATCCAGCATAAGCAGAATGTAAGAAAATTCCACTGTTGTTGGTGGGTCTTGATACAGAGAAAGCATTCAACAGAGTAAGCTAGGATTTTTTGAGTAAGACAATGGAAGCATTTTCATTTCCTGATAAAATTTATAAGGTTGATTAGGAGGCAATTGGATAAAGGCAATAGCTGTAAACTGTGTACCCACAGACAAACTGATTCGGTAGTATTCATATTTATGGGGACATGATAATATGAAGTACTTAGGAGTATGGATTAAAATGGATTCTGTTATGGTAGCTAAGGATAAATAAAAGATAATACAAAAAGCGAGAAACTGGAAGCTCTGCTTTATGGATATGGATAGCAAGATACAAGCAATGAAAATGGTTTAAGTTTTAGTTTTATACACAGGTCAAGCATATTTTTATCAGCCAGAGCAGATGTTGTGGATAGCAATTTATAAAGAGTTGAATGATTTTATCTGGGAGGGTAAGAGGGCAAGAGGGCAAGAGTCAAGATCCTTCCAATAGAACAAGGGTCTGGGTTTACCTGATTTGAAGGAGTATTTCAGAGCTACATAGTTAAGGCTCATATACACAGCAAAAGCAGAAAGCTATAATTCAAAGTGGAAAGGCATGATGATAAAAAAGGGTGGAATCTCAAGAAACAAGGAGTGATTAAGATTTTGGATGTAGTTGCTTAAGGAGAATAACAATAACCATATAGAATATTATATTCCTAAAATAGCTGAAAGTATTCCAGGAAGAAAGACAACATGGGGTTGAAAAAGGAGGGATGACCGAAATTAGAGGTAACACAGAATAGGCAAGAAGAGGCTGGAATTTACTGGAGAAAACTAGCAAAGGAACCAAGGCACTGGGAGCAAATAATTAAAGATGGAAAATAAATAGAATGCGAAGAGGTCAAGAATTAATTTGCAGTCTGGAGATTACCTACCCTATCAAGGATTGACACCAGAATATAGGCAAAGGGAAAGGAATTCGGGGATCATAAGTAAAATACCAGCTCTAGTAGAGATTTTAGTAGAATCTAGAACAACTGCTGTTGTTAAATATATATATATATATATATATATATATATATATATATATATATATATATATAGTAGGGCATATAAAATATTGTATGATAACTTTAGGAAGCAATCAGAGGAGTTTACAAAGGATTTGGAATAGAGATTAGCTATACAACTCACAAAAACAATTGGGGATATATGCATGGCTTCTAAATATGCAGCAAAGTCTAGAAGATTTATAATTTTGGCTTGGAAGTGTTGCATAGGTATTTTAATAACCCAAGCAGACTCAAAAGAATTTTTCCTCAGGTGGATTGAAAATGTTGGAGGTTTGATGGGGAAGAAGGAGATAATTGGAAACATATTTTTGGGAGTGTAATGAATTGGCATACTTTAAAAATTCCCTACAGACTACTCTATCAGAAATACAGGGTGAGCAAATTGGTATAATTAAGGACATGATTATTTGAGCTGTGATACAGAACTGGAATTGTCTAGATATAATAAGGCCTTACAGGATTTAATTTTGGTGACTGCCAAAAAGTAGTTACCAGAAAATGGAAATCAAAGTCAACACCATCTGTACTAGAAGTAGTGAATTTAGTAATGGAGTTAAAATGACTGGTAGTGAGATATTTAGAAAAGGGTAGGAGCAAATTACATAAAAATGGGAATTGTGGGAAAATACATGCATGATAATGTTTTTATGGAGGAATGAGGGTTAAAGGAAGGCAGGAATTGAATGAGTTTGCAATGTTTGACTGACAATGACTGGATAGACAAGTGACATATAATGTTTGCAACTGAAAATATGTCAATACAGTTTGTTTTCATTTATGTAAATGTATAATTACCTATAAGTGACAATTTAATAAATGTGTTTCTAATTTAAAAAAAATAAATGAATAACCTGATCTATTTTGTATTTCGTGATCTTTCCAAAGCCTTTGACATTGTGTATTTAGCATTTATCTCTCAAACAGACAACAAACTGTAAAGTGGCAAAATTAAATCCTTTCCTTTCTTCCCATAACTGTGTGTGTCCCTTAACACTCAATATGAGTTCCATTACTTTTCAGTATACTGATCAGTGACCTACACATAGCAAACAAGCATGCTGCCATCATCCAATATGCAGATTATTTTACAATAATCTCTTCTGCCAACACCATCAATAAACTACAACAATGCATCCAAGGTCTCTCACACATTGAGACTTAGCTAACTGACTCACAACTCCTCCTAACCCCCCAAAACTCAAAACTAATTATCTGTCCTCAAAAACTCCTTCTCATTTCTCTGCTCCAACAACACTAAGATATTACTAGTAACTAATATCAAGCTACTGAGGTAATCATTGACAAAAGCCTGAAGTTCAACCACCACATAAAACTGGCTGTAAAGAAAACCAATGAAAAACTTGAAGCCTACTATATTACTAAATCATACCTAATAGACAATGCCAAGACGAAGAGTGATTTATCTATTCTCATCCTTGCACTCATATATGCAACTCCCATACTCACTAACCTGCAAGCCACTCCGTTCTCCTTACTGGACCAGTGCTATAACAAAATAGCAGCCTTAGCTACCAATCATCACTATAGGATGTACCACTGCATTGTCTTAAAGCAACTTCAGTTACCAGATTTAAAACATTACTTAACTTGCTCTCATTTTATTACTAGCCATAAGCTCATACCTGGACCTGACAAAAGCTGAAGTCTAAATAATATCTTGTAACACTACAGCACCATTAGATCACTATGTGCTGCTGACAAAATGCTACTAACTGTAACCAGATCAAACAACACTGCTGGATTCTCTCTATAGTATGGAATTCCTTGCCTCCTTCTCTCAGACTATTAGAAAACAATAAGTCTTTCAAAGTGCAGGTAAAGGAGTGCCTAAAGAACAATTGTTTATGCTCATGCACCCTTCTGGGATAAGCTAACTACTGTTGTTTCCACTTTCACTTTTTCTACATTTGTCTACTTATATACTGGTGATCAAAATCCCCTCAAAACAAACTCTGCCCTGTAATATTGGTTCAAGTGATGCAAACAAAATCAAATACATCTTATTCTGAAAGACACAACTTTTTCACATTAAGTTTAGTAATATTAGTTGAAAGCATTGTAGTGACTCAACTATATGCTTGACTTACATTGTCAACTGTTTTTGTTTTGTGTTTCTAGTCTTGATGCATTTTAATTTTAACTAATATTATTGACTTCAGCTGTACTATTGCATATGGTAATGAAATGTTTATTTATCATTACTCTAGTTTTATTTTATGTGAAGCTTTTCTCCCTGGGCCTCGGATGAAAAGATACATATTTTGGTATATAAATAATAAGTAAACAGATTGTAAGAGATAGTGGTGCACTACAACATTCTGGTTTTCCATTGTTGTGCTATTTTATACATAGATATATATATATATATATATATATATATATATATATATATATATATATATATATATATATATATACATATATATATATATATATATATATATATATATATATATATATATATATATATATATATATATATATATATATATATATATATATGATATATACCCATATATACATACATATATATATATATATATATGTGTGTGTGTGTGTTCAGATAGTGTTGGAAGCAGCAGTCACCAGGTGCGAGGTACAGGAGCTCTTGCCTCTGCTCAGTTATTTCTTTTCTGTCTTTGCAAACTTGTAGAGCTCCATTGGAGGGAATGAATTAAGAAGTGAACCTGTAGTTTTTGTGTTTTGTGTTAGCTATTACTTCAACTAGGTTCCCTATTATATTATTGAAGATGCAAAATCTCAAATGCGCCTTCATCGAACTGAAAACAGCGAAAATTGAAAACAGCGAAAGGCATATGAGCGATTTCTTTCCCTGGGAAAGAAATCGCTTGTCCGCCTCCATTATTTTGCTGTTTTCCCCACTGTAGTGTGATCTCAGAGTTGATATATTTAATTGGGGGCACGTTTGTTTTGTTTGTAGTTTCTTTTTTTTTTTATTGGGCCAAGCGATTTCTTTCACAAGGAAAGAAATCGCTTATATGCCCTTTCGCTCTTTTCAATATTCATTGTTTTCAGTTTGATGAAGACGCATTCAAGATTTTTCATTTCCGATGATATAATAGGGACCCTTCAACTAGCACCCTTTCCCCTCTCAAACCCCTGCACTTAAATTATTAAAGTTTTTCTCAAACGTTATTTAATTCTGTTTGACTTGACAGAATTAGATTTTTAGTGAAAAATGTCTCACCTGAATATAAAATGAATAAACAAATATGTCTGTCTTGGTCAAAACACAGCTTTTATCATTGTTTTGCAAACTCCTTGCCTCTATCTTACAGCTAGAATTACATTTTATACTGCACTGGTTCTACATGCATATGATGGGACACAGTTTTGAAATTAGAAGTCTGGCTCTAGATTCCTTTGAAGCATAAGGAACTGCAATTATGTTTTGTGCTACTGAAATATATTATTGTATCATTGCTCTGTTTGGCTATATAATAAAATATTGCTGAATAAAGTACTTACTGTGCCTTCCCTGGTAAAAAAAGCACTTGCATCTAATAAAACATCTAATCAACAGAAGTCAAAGAATAATGAGAAAATAAAACACTAAATATTTAAGTTATGCACATGTGCAACTGAGATCTTATACTAAGACAATGGAGGAGCCAAGGCCTATTAAATGTGAATCAATGAAATTCAGTTCTTAAAAGTACATTAAAATACAATCCAGAAAAACAAACTGGTGAATATACATTACAGAGTCCACAGTTTAATATATCTAGAGTGAAATTGTTAGATGAAATTTTAGTTCACATGGTATAAATAGCAGATTTTTAAATTCCCCTGCTCCTTACACTGAAATAACAAAAATGTACTACTGCATGTCTATCTTATGCATTTAACACACAGATGTCTCAACTGACTTTGTGCACAAAACAGAATCTGTCAAGGTTTTCAATGGATTAGATTAGATGAAATAAGAAATGACATATACGAAATACTGGATAACTAGTAATTATGTAAATTAAGAGAGTTAATTCTTCCTTTCTGTTTGTCATGTATGAGTTTGATATCTCCAACACCACAAGCATAATTACCTAGGTAGTATTTTTAGGTTTCAGAGTAAACCTGTCTTCAAATGAGACTAACTTGACAAATTGACATGCTTATTACACTGCTTCTATATAATTTGTACCATAAAAAGCTTATCTAAAAGAAGTTCAAATGTCATAAAATAGCTTTATTCAGTAGAAATTATGATCACACTAAAAATAAAATGACACTAACGAGAAGAGAATAAATATGATTATCTTCCAGTAAAATGAACTAAATAAGGATACGACTATACAGTAATACTTAAGGAATGATTATAGCTTTTCTAAGTACAATCCAAAATAGCTTTAAATGTGTTTTATAAAGACATTTAATACATTCAGCTAAGATAAGCATTTACATTTCTCCATCTGTTCTCACTTGGTGGTGTTTTTCCTTTGTGGAAACAGGTATGTGTGAAAATGGTAATGATATAATATAGGTGCCCTTTGATTGTCTTTGGGTGACCCATTGATGGATGAAGATTGAATGCTCAAGCTTCATTTGCCCAAGGTTTAACATATTGAGAAGCAGAGTTCCTCCATAAAAAATCACTGTCAGTATATATGTACATCTCTCTCTCTCTCTCTCTCTCTCTCTATATATATATATATATATGGGTCTACCTTGGTTTATCACTTGCCTGAATCTCTGTTAGCCAAGACAACTTCACAGAACATTTAAACATCCAAAACCACAAATCACCTGGTTTACATTTTCTGCTCCCTGGGGTCTAAGCTATAGATAAGGTAACTAAAGTTTTGTTTACATCTATGCACTCTACAATTAGTGCCTTATAACTGTCATTATATTCTCGAAATTTTCATGCCATTGTTGGTGCCATTGCTTTCTGAAAAAGAAATATCAGCCATTCACCACCACCACTTTCTCTCTTAAAAAGAAATGGGTAATTGCCTTATCTCTAAATTAAACTGCATCTTTTTTTCTACAGATTCGGCTTTTCTTTTTAGAAAAAAAAATATTGTCCTCATAGATTTTCCAAGCTGCATAGATGTTTTTGTCCTATCCCTTGTGTGGTTCCTTCCCACAGGATTATACATACTCTCCTATATAGGACTTCTAGTGTAGGCATGTACTAGTTTTATTGTTTTTATAAATAACTGTCCATCAATAGATGGGTGGCATATTTAGAGTTGCACAAGTTTTCTGGAAAAGGCTGTGCCATATACCTTGCCAGAAGACTACTAACTGTCTTTGTATTAGCTATGGCTATTCCTACTGTATCATATTATCCTTTAGCTCTCCTTACTCCTTCCAACAAAACATTTTAACTTCTAAATGGTCTGTTATGATGACACAAGTCCCATCCACTATTTCCCCAGAAAAGGTATATTCATACTTTTTTTTCCTAGAGTCATAACTTGGCACTTTCTTTCTAAATCAAATTTCAGTTATTTTCTTCAAAACACTTTCCTATCTTTTTACTCCATCTTGTGTATCAGCTATTTGGGAACTGTTTGAAAACAGTCCACGGGACTACAATGTCACCAGGACAATACTGTTGAAGGACTGTCACTTGAGTGTGTTCTTATGTAATTGTTAATGTAACCCATAATAAACAAAAAGAAGCACCAAGAATCCGTATCCACCAGAAAGTGATGTTTAATAGGTTCCACAGCAATCCCAATGAAATGGAAACTCTGAAACACAACCGGTTAATTTTCGTCACACAACTTCCTCAGGGGAAAAAAAATTTCCTCCTAATCCTCAAATTTATGTTAGTTGATCAACCATGTTTATTGTTCATATGTACTTATGGTATTTACTCTCCATAAGTATTTATTGCTCTGTGTCACTGTTAGACAGAGGCACAGTATACTAACCTCGAAAAAGGGCATAGCAAAATAAATTTAAAATGGGTGGTGAAAGCCAAACACATTCTGGCTAGGCTTATAAATGCCCTAGGGCAGATAGCCTAGTATGAACCTATGAACCTATGAACCTTTGTTGAAAATAGTTCAGAAAGGGCTACTTCAGTGACCTGATCGACAAATAAATAAATAAATTAAATACTGGAAATGATGGCTAAAAGAGATAGACAATTTGCATATATGATGGAGTGTTAGAAAATAGGCTGCTAGAATGGTAGGCATATAGGTAGATATGTAGACTAACTAGGGGCAATTGCATTTCTGTAGCTTTAATTACTGAGGAGATATACTTTTAGATGGTATAAACTATGTATTTAACTTTTAGCTGACTTTGCTTTTTGAACATTCTTTGTAGCTGGTTAACAATGTTTTTTTTTTAATTTTTCTTGCATGTATTTGCCTAAATAAATCCCCTGAAATACTACCTTGTTATGTTTCCACCCTTTTACATTTTAGTATTTCTTAGCACACCCTCCAGTCATTAAGACCCTTTAAGTATAAAGCATTACAACTGTTTAGCTTTATTTTCTATTCAGAACAACTATATATCTAGTCAAGCTTATATCCAATCTAAAATGCTTAGATGCATATTATACTTTGCCAGTACTGTCTATACATTTCTTTATGTATAAAGTATGCATAAAGTATGTATAAAGTATCAATCATAACATTCTGCATGCAAGTCAGGAGTGACTATTATTTGTACATGATCATTTTTATACATTTTTCTTTTTGTTCTGCTAACATTCAATTTATATTAACAGCCAGCACCTTCCAACTAGTCATGTGACCAATGAATAATTAACTAATATAAAATATTTAAAATTGTACATATTAAAATTTAACATTATGAAAAACAAAGCAAGCCTGGTAAAAAATTGAAATAAATTGAATGTTAGCGGAACTGTTATTTTGTTGTAGCATTGAAAACGAGTTGTCCTAACTCAAAAGCTCTGTTGTTTTTATTCATTTGTTTCTGCTTCTAATAAAGACATTGTGACAAGGATTCAGAAAGAACCTCACCACTGACAGTATGAGCAATGATGGAAAATGCAGTTCAGAGACATGTTAACCAGAAGTAGGAAAGACCTCCTTGTTAGCTAATTTACATGACTGTGAATCACCCTTAACTACCACAAGTGCAAATCATTCCTGTCTTAGTTAACATAGGCAGCCATGCATCAAATTGGCACAGGTACCCTCTTTAACTCTCCCACACATGTGCACAAATTCAAACACACACATGCACACACACAGACACACACACACACACACACACACACACACACACACACACACACACACAGATACACATGCGCACACACACTGACAAACCTCTTTTCCTGTTTATACCCTGTCATTATAAATCACAGCTCCTTGCAGTCAATCAATAATGGCAGACATTAAAGTTTCATTCTTCTTATTTATAGTAAAGTACATTGCAATGCTAAACCTTTTGGTCTATTAACTTTATACATGTTTAAAAATTGTCCATAATGTCATCTAGTGTTCCTCTCAGCTTTGTTCCAATGCCTCCACCCTCATGGACACACTCCCAACATCTTTCAGCTTTCTGTTATTTTATGACTGCTCCAGCTGTTGTCTCTTATATGTGCCATATTCCTTGTAACTCACAGAGCATTGCAATCATTGAATAATAATAGACTATAGAGTTTCATACTTTTTATTATGTAAAAAATCCCTAGCGTATTAGCTACTCAGTTAGTACAGATGGTTAAGCTCCTGCTTGACAAGTTGCTTTCAATGTAAGGGATGCTGGGTTCAAATTTCTCCTCATTTTATTTTAATTTCTTTTTTTTTATTTTCAAAGAATGCTCTTAGTGTCTAGTAGTGACTCAGAGTGCTAAGAATCAGCTGCGTGTACAGGGGCAGAATCCTTTAAAATGCTTTTAAAGCATAACATGAGTTATCTCTGGGATCCAGTAACTTCCCACTCCTCCAAAAATAAATCTTTCTTGCTGCATTTTTTTTCTTTTTATGTGCATTTAAGGCATAATATAAAAATATATCCCTAGTGTCTTGTGCCCCCCCCCCCCTCCTATACATGTAATTCATGCTACAAAACATTTTCTGTTTTCTTTTTATGTGCTTTTAAGGCATGGTGTAAAGAGATATCTTTAGTGTCAAGTGTTCTCCCTTGTCCCAACACTGGAGGATTTGCTTATTAGTCATAAGGGAGTGTAGAGGTGTAAAAATAAAAAGGAACATGTTGAACCATTATCACCAGTTAAGACATAATTTAATAGCAAGATTTAATGCTTCATTCCAAATAACTTAATCAAAATCTTTCATAATATCTCTACCATCTCAAAAAAGCATCATATGATCCCTGTCACCTATCTACTCTGTTAATTACTTTAGATGAACATTCATTTCCTAACACATGTCCAATCTCAAGACAATGAAAAGCCTTAAAAATTAAAAAAAAAATGTTATATTTTCAAACCTATCATTAAACATTTGCTGCTATTATAATAAAAGGTATAAATAATAAAAATATGTTGATATGTTTAAAAAACTAAATGATGTGACTCACAGTGTTATATAAAAATACCATCTCATAATAAAATTGGCTAAATGACCAAAAAATATAAAAAATTGTTATAACTTATTGATCTGCATATAGTAACTTGGCAAATCAAAGTTTCAAAGCACTTGTAATAGAGACATACTTAGTCCAGGTCATTTATTGCTTTTAGTCTTAGTTGCCATACTAATTCACAATATTTAAATGTATTTTCCCATGCCAATCCTTTTAAGTCCATGTCTACTTTTTTAAGAACAAAAATAAAAATCTTTTAAACTGTTTATAGGCCAATGTATATTTATATAATTAATTGTTAATATTTCTTTGTTTAATATCATAACAATTTTCATAGAGATGATGTTTTACTGTTGTTCTTTTTTAGCAATATAAAAACTTTTACTTATGAGACAAGTTGCAAGGTAAACAAGCCCCCCTGGCCCTGCGCCTCACAGTTATAGTATCCTTGACAGGATTATCCTTGCATTATCCTTTGATACCATAATACCCAAATAATTAGCTTTCATGTAGTCTATTGAAAATTTACATCTTACATTTTAAAATTTACATTTTAACTCATTCCCTGCAATGGAGCTCAGGAAGTCTGCACTGTAACTTCCAATGGCTGGAACTTAAGCCTTTTCACAGAATCAAATTATGCCTCACATTTCAAAGAAATGTTCATACCTCTGGAACCATAAGGATTATGAAAGAAGTATAAATGGCAAACTCTTTATCACAAACTACTTTTAAAGTGGTAATATTCTTTAGGTTCTATGTCTTAAACCAAATTTTATAAATCACAGTAAACACAGTGTAACTATTACACTGGTAATATTTGGTAAACAACTTAAACTGTCTCAGCAACCATTCAAGTGGCACACATACTGACAGCAACATTTTATTCATCTAGCTGAGAGCTTTTGTATGATGCTAATGAGTTTTGTCTGTGTTACTTGGTTATTTAAATATTTAGAAAAATGTAGAACTTATATCTATATAAATTAATATCATAAAACAACAGTTAATATCTATTTACATGAACTAGGCATAGGTCATATGTTAATGCAGTTGAGCTTGCTATTGTGTAAGCTTTAAGATGAAATATTTTAAAACCTTGTACATACCATGGTTTTGCTCCTGGATTCAGCAAGCCCTGCATGGTGTGCAAGACTAGTGAAGGAGCTCCAGCAGGCAATATGTCGGCTGTGTGATCCAGGAATAAGCTTTAGGGACATGCACGAGCGCTCCTGCACTAGTCCTGCACGGACTCAGCCAAAGTATGCAAATTACATTTGCAGGAGAAATCCATGAAAATTAGGTGAATTTGCAATCCAGGAAGCTGGAAACCAGCGTGCAGGACTAGTGTAATCTGTAGAAATGTACTCCGCCAGTAACGGAGTACATTTCTGCAAACTACAAAACAGAGCTATGACAGCTCCAAATAAAGGGTGAATATTATGTAGAAAGCATGCCAATGGCCGAGTATAAGGCCACTGGCATGGAACACAGTTGCAAAAATATAAAAAAATCAACTTTTATTTTTTTTAGCCAATCTCGGCTGTTTAAGCGTAGGGCAGTGGCGCTCAAATAGGATTGGGCGAAAAATAATAAATAAATAAGCATTCTAACCAAATTCAATATTTTGCCATTATACTCAATGGCAGGCAGAAGACAACATGGCTAGTGAATAGTGGTTGCTAAGGGGGGAGGCTCAGTGTGGGACCTGTAGCTATGCATCAGCAGGCAATCTTATGCAAATGAGGGGAATGATACTGAATCCCAGATTTCCCCTGCATGCTAGTCAGCACCCAGCAGTGTAAGAGCAGGAATAGGTTTGTGCAAGCCTAGGAGTCAGCTGACATCATGGGGGGGGGGTGTCAGGCATACTGTAAGTGGATTGGAGCCCTGTGGCTCGGGTTTGCCCTTAGCTTAGCAGAGCTAAGCAAGGGGGGCATGTCTGAGGCTGCCTAGCACTCTTTACATTGCCTAAGTGGGTATGCGCACTGCACACCAGGTTTTAAAGGGAAAAAAAATTAAACCAATAAATAGCAGCTCTGTGCACATTTGAGCACTGTGTTTGCGTGGTGAACCCCCGGGCTTAAACAGGAAGGCAATGGGAAGGGAAAACAGCAGTAGGAAGGTAATCTAGGACAACTAGCAAAGTTGTCAGGTGAAATGTATCATAATCAGCCAATTACACAGGTAGCACCCCAGGCCAGGACATTACCATAAACTATGCAAACACCTTTCCCTCTGTTTTTTCCCACATACTCTACACCACCAGTGTATACAAGCGGGGAACTTTTAACAAACAAAAACAACAGAATGATAGGGGGTGTAGCAGCTATCAGACATCAACATGTGGAAGAGGCTGAGGGTGGTGAGGATGAGAATGCTGTCAACCAACCCACAGTGAGGAGACGGAGAAGGGTGTACAGACCCAGGGTAATCTACCAGAGGCTACATGAGCTGGAGATAGTGAAGCACTATAGGGTGGACAGGGACCTCCTACAGTAAATTGTTGAGCTGTGCCAGCCACGCCTAACACACAGAACTAACAGTGGGTAACCCATTCCAGTGGATACCAAGGTATGTGTAGGCCTAGGAATACTAGCCACAGGTACCTCCCAAAGCCAACTGGGGATATGATGGGGATCGCACAGGCATCAGTATCCAGAGTATTCCACCAGTTCCTGGATGCCATGTCAGCACTTGCTGGTGAGCACATATATTTCCTCAGCACCCATGAGGGGTTGGCCAGCAATATGCATCTCTTCCACCAAATAGCAGAATACCATGAGGTGGTGGGTGCTATAGACTGCACGCACATATGCGTCAAAGCAACATTGATGAGTGGGGTAGGGTCTACATCAACCGCAAGGGCTTTCCTTCCATCAACTGCCAGGTTGTGTGCGATGTCCAGGGCATTATAATGAATGTGTGTGCTGGCTGCCCTGGAAGATATCATGATTCCCACATCTGGCATCTGACGCAGCTGTACCAGAGATTTGTCAATGGGAACATCCCTTATGTTCACCTAGTGGAGAATGCTGGTTACGCACAGGAGCCATGGCTGATGACACCCATCAGAAATGCACACACACCCGAACAAGAATGCCATAATGAGGCACACACAGAGACCAGAATCATAATAGAGTGTGTGTTTGGGATGCTCAAGTCTTGGTTCAGGTGCCTGGACACATCTGGTGGAGCTATCAGTACTCACCAGCTACATGTACCCAAATTGTTATCGTATGTGCCATGCTACACAATATGATCCTGCAGAAACAGCTGCAGCAGGAACAGCACAGGGCAGGGCCACACAGCCCCCCACCAATGCCAAGGCCTGCACAGATGCAGAGTGACTCAGAGGAGGAACAACCTGAGCCTGCCCCAGTAGGCAGATGGAGTCATGCCCAGTATGCCCTGGCCTTGGCAAAGAGGTGATGCATGGCACATACACTGACACAGTAGGGACCCATGGAATGACACCTCTCTCTGACTTACACATACAGTAAAAGGGATGCCAAACATGGCACTACATGTGCTCGATGTATAGGGAGTGTACTATGTGCATCCAACATAGGCAGCACCCAGCACCATCCTCAATACTGGCACACCTACAAGGTAAGTCACTCTCCTTACCAATTGCTGATTGGAGTAGTATGTGTTGTTACTTGTATCTATGGTATGGATGTGAGCATGCAAGAGAATTGGGTGGCTGAATGGGATGCCGGCAGATAGTATACACCTATAGTGGCAGCATGAGATCTGTAACAAATGCTGGTGTCACCATAGTAACCATTACTACACATGGTGACAAAACCCACTTCAAAACATGTGCTGGGCCACATGTGTGTCCATATGACACACACATGCCAGTCAGGGAGGTTCACATATCCAGCAACAGTCTCAGCCAGCAGGACAGGTGTAGGCAAATACAAACAAAGGCTGTGCCAAGGCCTCTGAATGATGTCTATGGGTAACTACCCCCCAGGCATACATAGACAGACTACATCAGGTCAGGCAGTGGGATGTTAGTTCTGAAGGTTAGGAAGTCAGAAACTGATATGTAGGTCAATCAAACCTAAGACCTGTAGTAGACTGCTATGCCGCTAGTCAGCATGATAGGTTAGAATACAGAATGAAATGGAGTACCTGACATACCATTATAGACATAGCAAATGTGTACAAGTGCCAGGTGTGCCCCCCATCCTATGTAGAAATGTAGAAACAGTCAGGTGTGCCCCCTCAATCCTGTGTAGAAATGTAGAAATAGTCAGGGGTGCCCCCCCCAATCCTGTGTAGAAATGTAGTAACAGTCAGGTGTGTCCCCCATCCTGTGTAGAAATGTAGTAACAATCAGGTGTGCCCCCTCCCCCAATCCTGTGTAGAAATGTAGTAACAGTCAGGTGTGCCCCCCATCCTTTGTATAGATGTAGAAACAGTCAGGTGTGCCCCCCGACCCTACTTAGATATGTAGAAACAGTCAGGTGTGCCCCCCCCCATGTCCTATGTAGACATGTAATAACAGTCAGGTATGCCCCCCCAATTATATGTAGAAATGTACTAACATGTATGTGTAGGTATAATACCAGTGGAGTACAGATGCCCAGAGGTGGCCAAGGTAGCAGGATAGATTGTAGCATGTGTACAATATGCAGGTATGTGTGCATTAGGTTGGTGTGTGTTTCATATTGTGTGAGAGTGGTCAGTATGTATGCATGTTGAGGTATGACCTGGTGGCCATTGCCCAGTACTGCTGATGTCAGGGCCAAGTCCTCACAACTGCAGTGCCAAAGACAATTCCCACTAGTATAACATATGCTAGCAGTAAGCCATTGTAAATGTATGGTGGTAATATGTGCCACCATCTGAAAGATTGACATGGCATGGCTGTTGGGCTAGACATACAAGCAGTACACAGGGGAAAGTACCTCAGACATACAGTATATAATGTGTAACTGTGAAACAGACACACCCTTGGAATTGTACATACAGGTATGCATCACATTATCTGGGCCTGTAGCAGGGTTTACTGGTGTCATCTGCCCGAACACTTGCAGATCACAAAGGTGGCAGGACTGATGTACTGGGGAATAGCTGATGTACCTGCACATGCCAACATAAATGGAATACCCCATGCATATCTGTGCATCAGATGCAAGTAGTGCCCATAGCACACATGCACCAAGCTCACCCAAACACCACCCACAGGTACCTCTCTGGTCATATCCCTGCTGTTGGGAATGGGTACAATATGACCCCCAACTATATATGGCAATGGCAAAAGAATGCAGCATGCAGTGCAGGTGTCCCATGCAGGTGTGTCCCTAGCTGTAGGTAGCACCCTGCCAGCATCCAGACCACCTGTTCAATACTGATAAAGTATTGGCATGAACACCTAGCACACCTACCCTCCCACCCCAGGGGGAATACACTGTATGGCGGTCTGGGACTGTAGGACTGACAGAATACAACGGCCTGCCACAGCTGGACTGCATCACCACCAAATGGCCTACAGGCCTCTGCCAAAGGCCTGTGTCTCACACGTACTGCCAATGCATGTTATGTCATGATCACCCAAATAACAACATAACAAACTCCACATAACCCATATGCAAGGCCATGTGGACAAATCACAGTAACATGTCCACCATGTCCCACTGCATGAACTGTGGACCAACACTAAATCACAGCTGTGATGAGGTGATAACCTTAGGGAAAGTATCAGAGAATGTATGCATAATGTATGGAAGAGGGCAGGATAATAGAGGGGGTTGGATGCATGGGCAGCATGGAATGTGCAAGGTCCAACACACAGCTGTGTGCACACACTATCCCTGGCTGCAAACACATAAATGGGTGGCTACAAACCTGCCCATACACCACAACAGGGGTAATGTCCTGACTCATGGCCCCTGCCACTGGGTTACCTGTGTGAATTTGTACAGCTGTGAGGTATTGCCACAGCAAGATAAGGCCATACTGTCATGTCGATGGATGTACAAGTATGGGATCCTCTGCCAGCACTGTACCAAGGTGCTGAACAAGATACACAGACCCAGAAGCAAGTGTCTGTAGCTCCCCTTCCAGAATGGCATAACTTGCCATGAATTATGTAGGTGTCTGCCCACAATACTGGACACAGCTGCATTCACCCTTGTTCCCCAGGACATCACTGTGAGCAAGAATGTCCACTTGACAGTACTTGAGGACATAAAACACCACAGTGTATAACAGTACACTTGTCTGAATTTCTCTGCTAACACCAATACCATGTAGCAAAAGCAGCACAGACACAATCACCTACAGTACACACTATCCCTTGCACAGTTTGTCCCCATATTGCCAAATGATCTATGGATACCCTGCAGAAACAGTTTGCGACTTGTAGGTGTACAACACAATGGTCTGCACTGGAGTACAAACTACCTGGAATGGATCCACACATTCAATACAGAAGGGCATACTGGGCATGCTCACACACTTAAACAAATGAAGCCCATGTCTGCAAACAACAGTGGACCATACATATCTGACAGTTGTAGATGTTAGTGCATACACTCCTCAGTATGCACCAGTCATGCTTTGCACACACATTGGATAGGAATACAGACATATATCCAAGGACAACCCACTATATAAGCTAAATGCAGACATACATAGAGGTGTGGAAGAGAGTGACTGTGACAAAGAGACATTCATCATGAGGCCTGTCCCACCTAGCACACAACCAAATGGCTACAACCACAGGATGTGTAAATGTCACTCACTGTAGAAAGTAGCCACTGTATCCATCAGCATTACAGACTATGTTATGCAAGTGCTAGCTGTGCAACATGACTGTACAAGGCAGTCGTCATCTAGCAGCTGTATACACGTACCTGTGGAATATATCCCTGCATTTGCCTGCATTTGGTGTGTCAACCTCTAGATGAATGGGTTATGGCCCATGCACACACACTGCCCTCACCATAGCCCTACTATGACAAGCCTGCTAATGTCATTCACTTTGAAATACACCTTTGGGAATGGAGTATCCAGGTAATATCTGTGGTGCGTCCTAAAACTGTGAAATGCTGTAGTGTGATAAACTAGTTAGGTAGGAGTTCTATTCCCAAACATGACAACTTTGTGTGTGTGTCTCTGTCAGTGTAGGGTGCAAGGGTTTTTAGGCTAGTCACACTCACTACAAGTCAGATGTCATACTCTGCAAGGCTGCTGATGTCATTCACTGTGAAATACACCTTTGGGAAAGGTGCAACCCAATAATCTCCATGGCGCATCCTATAACTGTGTACTGCTATAGTATGATAAACTAGTTAGGTAGGAGTTCTAATCCCAGACATGGCAACTGTTTATGTGTCTGTGTAGGGAGCAATGCTTTTTAGGCTAGTCACACTCACTACAGATCAAATGCCCTACTTTGGCAAGGCTGCTGATGTCATTCACTGTGAAATACATCTTTGGAAGATGTGTAGCCCAGTAATCTCTGTGGCATGTCCTATAACAGCATAATGCTGTAGTGTGATATAATACTCTGGTAGGGGTTCTAGTCCCACACATGGCAAGTGTGGATGTTTTGTGTGTGTGTGTGTGTGTGTGTGTGTGTGTGTGTGTGTGTGTGTGTGTGTGTGTGTGTGTGTGTGTGTGTGTGTGTGTGTTTCTTTGTTTGTGTAGGGAGCAATGTATGTTAGGCTAGTCACACTCACTACAATTCAAATGCCCTACTTTGTCAAGCCTGCTGATGTCATTCACTGTGAAATACACCTTTGAGGAAGAAATGCTCCAGTAATCTTTCTGGCATGTCCTATAACTGTGTAGTGCTGTAGTGTAATTAACTAGTTAGGTAGAAGTTATAATCCCAGAATGGTAGGTTTGCCTCTATGTGTGTGTCTGCATTTGTCCTTCATATCCTGTGTGGAGGTAGCTGTGGGTGCGGAACAACTGAACTCATTGGGTAGCGTGTTTTGCAAATTTCTTATATGGTGACCCTATTATATGTCACAGTGCCCACCTTACAAGGATAACAGATGTGAAATAGCCAAGAGGCTGGGGTGCCAATCCATTTACCTACATGTGACACCAAGGCCTGGCAAACAAAGTTAGCAACCCTTGTATTACCCAAAGAATGCTCTCAACCCATGTCTCATACACAAACACACTAACCTAGACAACAAACGCTATGTTGGTAGTACCCTGCATATTGCCCACATATAGTAACCATGGTGTGATTGCTGTGGACTATAAAGGGCATGGCACCCTGTCCATCAGTACAATAGGCACCTACATGCTGACAGTGCACCTTCACTATGTTCCTCACTGGACACCTGCAACACCTGTGGTGCCATCAAATGTGACCCAAAAAAGACATACCATGCCTTAAACACAGGCCCAGTATACACAGATGCCACTGACACCAAGGGAATACCTGTATCATGCTACCATGGTAGGTGCAGGGTCAACCTGCTGTCCATTACCAGGTCCCACCACATGAGGCCAGGACTGACACAGCTGATGATAACAATCTGTATACACAACATGGGCCAGACACCCCAGGTACAGTTCCACATGTCACTTTACATGCATGTGAGATGTTTGCATATCCAAGACACCATCCATGTCATGGACTAAAGAACACATACATGGCAAGCAATGCATAGCAATGACCACACACATTAGTTACCCAGGTGACTGGATGGTGAATACAGTACCCACTTGTGTGGGCCAATCTAGATACTACATCCCTGAGTCACACTGCAGACCATTGTCATGTGGCCTGATGCCAAGTTATACCCATCACCTAGCCTTGTATAGCCTTCTGGCACAGTCAACCACTACACACTTGTGGAGCAATGTACCCATGCATGTCAGTACTGGCACCCTGTGTCTGTGTTTGTGGTGTATGATGCTTTTGACCACATTCACACTCACTACAACCCCCATTAGCATGCTGAAGAATTATGTCTGATGTCAGACACCTCCACATACCCTTTGCCCATATAACCTCCAGATAACCCCTATGGTGCATGTGATACCTGCACAATACTGTATTGTGGCAAACTAATACTGTATTGTGCCAAGTGTGTCAATGTGTGTGGGTTCCTGAGAGAATGTGTGTTGATGCTGACACCTGTTCATGCGGACAGGCACTACACCTGCAATATCGCTACCATATCACTGCTGCAGATGTCACTCACCATCACATATACGTTTGCAGAGCTCCTCAACATGTAAGCTATGTGGCACATCCGATAACTGCATAGACATGTGATAGCAATATATAGTCAGTCAGGGGTTTGATACCCTGTACTGGTAGGTGTGTGACACAAATATTTTTAGGTTTTACTCTCCCACCACCTCCCTGACTTATCTTTGCCTCTGTCTGCCTCTCTCACTCCCTCTCTGGTGGATGTGGAGAATTACACCTGCTTTGCTTAGGCAGCAGCATGTGATTTGTAAGTGATGCTCATGATCAGCTGATGGCCTCTGCATGAATTGCAGCCCTCCTCTAGTTGATTGCATGTGGAACAGCTGTGGTAACATTCTCATAGCCAATTGCATGAAAACACACTCCAGTATCTAGGAACATCATGTTGGTGTTGGGCCTTTTCATTAACTGTGAACAGAACCTAGATTTGTTGTTTGGCAAACAGCATCACAGATGGATTGGGGATTTACCTCTAGCAAAATGCAGTGTAGAAACAGGCCAACACACAGGAGGGGGATGTGCCCAACATGACTACAGAATGTAAGTGTTGCTATTCTGCATTTAGAATAATGTTGGTTTAACAGGGTGTGTGTGAATATGGCTGCCCTACATGTTTTAATACCTGTCATGACAGTGCTATGTTTCTGAGGAAACCCCCATCTGTAGGGTCATGTGCAGACTGGGCAGTGTGTGGTGCTTTTTGTTTGTGCTTGTTACTCACAGAACACCTATCTATGAACTGCAGAAGCATAGTGTGAGGACTGCAGTCAGTACATTGTGACAGAAATGACAGTTACTGACTTCATATCCCTCATAGGACATATGTCACAACAAACCTTGTTATAACAGTAAATGTATGAGGTTATCACAGCAACATGTCAATATTATCCCTGTGTTTGTGCCTCCAGCCACAGCTCTGTCAACCTTTGTACATATGTCATGCAGTAAGAGGTGCATATGCTCTGTACACCATAATGTATTGACATCATATCTGATAACAAACCAGGGAGATATCAGACTGCTACACATGTCATGTGTAGTAGGGGTTATATTTGAGGACATAACCTGGGCATTCTGTTGTTGTGTGTACAGTACTGAGGTCTGTGTACTCATGGTGATTGTCGACAGTGTATGTACTGTGAATATGTACCTTGGTCTGTGTATAGACTGTGGTAGATGTCATTGTTCTTGGTCCTGTTCTATCTGATGTTTCATGCTGCTCCACTGTATGTTGCCCTATAGGCTTACATGTTTGTAGGGTCAAACACACACATGTCCCATACCACAGACAGGCATCGTGCCACACTGTGTAGTGGCCAAATATATGTAGGGTCAGTGTGTGAGTGGCACATATGAGGATGGTGTTTATCATATACTGTAATATTATGCTAGCTTCCATATGTGGCTGTGGCTGTGTTCACACTGGTTGTGGTTATGCACTTTCACACAGGTGTCTGTTACTCTGTGCTGTGACATGGCTGTAAAGCCTGCTATATATGCAGGTACATGTGTATTCCCCCATAAGAAATGTAGGCCAGTGTTGTGGCAGTCTGCCTATAGCCTGCACAGTGCTTTGTTACATGCCTAGCAGCTTGGTGTACTTACCCATTGTGATGCTATGTCCAGATACTTGCCAGAAGTACTTCTGCCAGGCCACCATAACAGTCATGTATGTCAGACAAAGCAGTGGGATGCCGTACAGATGTATGTCACTAACTAGTGGGTAGTATCTGGCCATGGCACCTCTGTACCAGTGGTTAGTATGTCTCAAGACAGACAGGGGTGTGTGAATGCATAACCTATGGGGCAAATGTATACCAGTATTTATGTGATATACCCATCTACATGGTTGTTAACATCCACATTGTCAGGCTTGGTCCACATATCTTGCACTAAGGGGTTCTGTGTATACCTCTGGACTGACCAGAGTGTGTCGGACTGTCCACATTTATTGCCCATATCTCTGCTGTAGTCCACATGATTATTACTGTGCTAGCAGTGGTACTGTACTATGATGTCTTTAGGATGACTGTCAGTGGCCAGTGGCACACATGTTAAAAGCAGATGTGACCTCCCACACACAACATGTCTGTGAAAACAACCCCTATCAGAGTAGCAATACTCTACATATATATCTGCAATACATACCTGACATCCCCTTGCACTAAAGTTGGGACTATTGGGGCTGAGGTAGGGCTCCACTCCCTGTTCAGGACAAATGGTGAACATATATGTATACATACCTATCCATATATCTGTATAGCTATATACACATATACATATCGACATACATAGATGGATATGTATATGTACATGTATATACATATAAACACTTAGATATATACTTATACACAGCAATATATGTCTACACATATACAGATAGAGATACATATGCACATATACTTATGGATACATATGCACATATACGTATGGATATCTACATATATATTGACAGTAATAGGTATATCAGAATAGATATATATGCACATATAGTTATAGATACCTACATATATATCTACAGAAATAGGCATATCTGTACACATAGGATGTGCATACATATATAGCTATATATACATATATAGCTCTCTCTCTCTCTCTATATATATATATATATATATATATATATGTACATATGAAGAGATGTATACATGGCCATATATATGTTGCATTATACAGATGTATATACAGACATATGTATGAATATACATGTGTATGTAAATGTAGACATATATCAACCTATTTATTATATGTATATATCCATATTCCTGTCATGTGTAAACCTCACAGTTGTTTAAACTCTCCCAGATGTATCTCACCGTATGTATCCACTATATGTACATTATGATAAAACAGCATATGTGATGCAACAGTCATATTAATAACAAGTACTACACAATTGTGGTAATAAAGGCAATTGTTCAATACTAATCAATATGTGTATTGACAGATATATTGGAAAAACAACAGCTGTTTTCAGAGTGGCTATGGCATAGTGATTAAGTGCTGTGACTTTACTGTACAGGGTCCTGGGTTCAAGGCCTGCAAGGGCTGTTCATTTTGTTGCTGGGCAGAACAAGGGCTGTCAGATACAGAGTGCTTAAGGCAGTTTTGAGCAGCTTTTGCGTGGGTTTGCACGACAGTAAGTCCTGCTAAGCTATGGGTAAACCTAAAGGTGCTTACAGAGTGTAGGCTTCACTTACCAGTGCGCAAATCAGCTTAGCTGTTATACTGCAGCAATGCTGATACCTGCTAAGCATGGCTTAGCTCCAGTAACCAGTTCACACCACCCAGTCTGATAACATAGCAGGGTAATGACATCTGCAATAAGTGTATGTAATACCATGTACAATACATGCGCCAATGTGCTGTCATTACAGTAGCAAGGGTGTGTGTGTCGTGTGTGGGGCACAGACATATATGAGGCCTGCACAGCACTGTTATCCATATGAATGTGTTACATATGGTAGTTGCCCAGGGTACATGCTGTCACACTGGCATGTAGTGTATCATGGTGGTACTACTGTTGACAGTGTTTACCCAGGCAAGAGTAGAGTGCTAAATGTAGTACTGACAACAGGCACACCTGCAGGCATAGCTGGACTCTGAGGCCTCCCTGTTGTATCCCTGGTATGTGAACTGTGTCACAGTATATAACCCGTAGTGGGTAATGATCTGACATGTGGAATGTAACTGTAGACTACCGTCTGTACAGCACATGATAGCGAGGGCTCCTGACATGTAGTTATGGCATACAAATTGTTATCAAACATCCATTTGTCAACACATTCATCCTACTACATAACTACTTGCCAAGCTGATGACGGTCAGTCCCTGTACAGGTGTGCAGATGGCAGGTATCCAGCTGGGATATGTACAGGCATCCTAAGCTTGATTGACACTGACATGTCTGCCCAGCTGTGTAAGAACTGGCACATATTGGAGATAATGCCCTGTACGTACCACATGTCACAGGTACCTCGGCTACACTACAACAGTCAACAGAACATTATTGGGTACAGGTCTCCATCACAGACACCATGTGCTGTAATGCATGTTGCATGCACGTCAACTTGATCACCTCAGTGGCCATGTGCAGGAGGTACCCGGTGGAATGGCTGATGCATGTCACTCTCACCCTGAGGGTCAACACAGTAGTGTGTGTTGATAGATTGCCTGCAGCCACATGGCAGGTGGCAGGATACCACTGTACACACAACCCCTACACAACCCATCTCTCCTTGGACAATAGCTAGGTACACAGCTATGACCACCTGCAGTGATGCACCCCAGTACTGACACATGTGTATGTGTGCATGACTGATTATATCAGTGTCTGTGTGTTAGCACACCTGTATGTGGTAATTCCATGAGGGCCTTCACAACCACGGCAACACCCATTGCCATAGCTACTTGTGGCTGTTGCTGTATGGGACATTACATGTACCCTGTTAAGCTCCTCTCCATACCGGCTACATGAGCCTTGCAGTACTAGCACAACAGTGTTGTACAAATGGGTTCATAGGCATGGGATACCCATTGTGTTCTAGCAAGTGTGTGTATGTGTGCATGTCCGTTTATCTGTAGGGTAAAGCATTCTGAGGCCACATACTCCTATTACAATACCTATTGCCATACAGTAGTACAGATACTGTTGTTTCTGCCCATAGGTGAGACATGACAATGCAACACCCTACTATGCATTGTTGGGATCTACAATGGGTTGCATCACTGTCGTGGCCAATGTGTGATGGTGGGTATGTCAGAGTGTCATCATGGGTTTCAGGGAGTACAATATCCACTGGAGGATATGGGTGCTGTGTACAGTCATTACACCAAGGTACACCCGGTACATGTCCCATGTACCACGTTATGGTTACCACTGTCACCATCAACCATACGGGTAACTGATACCACAATACAGGCCAGTTATGCACGTGCTGTGTGCAGCCTACCTGTAACACATTGGACACACAGTCAAGTTAGTTAGCAACGATAGGCCCAGGTCTCTCAGATGTGTGTCTGCCTGTTATGTGTCTGTTAATGTATATATGAAGGTATGTCACACTATGTATTGTCCATATACACCCATTACATCCCCCCATTAGGATACTGTACATATCTGGGGATGTTCTGCGTGTAACATGTAACCTGGAACACACCTCACCTTAAATGCTGTGTGGTGTGTGCAATGGAAACCACACACTTCAGTATCACTACATACCTAGATAGGGGTCTAGTCCCAGTGTGGCCAAGTAAGAGTGTGCATGTATGTGAATGGGTCTACATCAGGTTGCAGATTATACATGCCCCAGTGGGTCACCTGTGCATGTGGCACAGGCAATAACTGTTATACAAACCTGTGACATGTGTTCAACTGCACTCCAGACATGGTGCCACCACAGTGCCATACCCTGTTGTGGAATATGACTGCAGACCATCCTCATGCTGACACATGTACACCAACAACACAAATGGATAACATTATAGATACCACAATCAACTAGTGTTACTAATAGCTATAATGCATCATTGCTGTACGGCTACACTACCTGACATATATGCATTACACTTTACTCCTTACATGTTACACTGCAGTACTGTGGTACACTATAGTACAGTCACTGTGTGCATCAGAACCATATTAGCCTGTCCCTGCATCGATGGTATGGATGACAGGGATGTGGCACAGGTATCATTATATACACAGGGTGTGTTGTTGGTTTGCCAGAGGCTGGGAATGGGCCATATATTTGACACCCTGTGTGTGGGTGAGGGGTGTACTGAGGTAAACTGGGCATGGTGATGTGATTTGTGTAGGTATGGGGTTGCTCTAGATGTGTTTGTATAGTGTGTGTGTGTGTGTGTGTGTGTGTGTGTGTGTGTGTGTGTATGCATGCGCACAGTTCTGCCATGTGGCTGCACTACACAGGTGTTTATGGACAGCTGCAGACCATACCTGGCAGGGTGTGCAGTTCACTGCCTCCAGCCACGGACATATGGACTGTGTATGCAAGGGGTTCCATGGGCACGTCCAGGTACAGGCCTTGATGTGCTACTCTCACCCAATGATTACAAATGTCCGCTGGAACCAGGCCTCTCCTGGGACTGGCCAGAGCCACATGCTCATGGCCTGCTGTGGTGTGGTGTGGACAACACCCCCCCGCACAGTGCCGGGGCTGGTACTGCCACTACAGGAGCCCCTTGGTGTCCTAGCACATCCACTTTGACTGCCAGCTGTTGGCATTGTTGGCCTACTTCCATGCTGCCATCGTTGCACTCTCACCACACGTTGAAGCATGGACAGACCACTGTAGATGAGGGCCATCATCTCACCAGACCATCTATCCATGAACTCAGTTAATGCATGGATGGTACCAGCCAGTTCATGAGCATTTTCACTTGCAGATGTGATAGCAGCCTTCTGCAGCCTCAGGTCCTGTCTGGTGTAACGTTCTATATGTGCCTGCAACGCCATGACAGCCTGAAACATGCCCCTGATGGTACCAGCTGTGTCGTGTCTGCCAGGGGCATGATGACCAGTGGCCCTACCATGAGCACTCTGGGACATCTGCCTATGTAGTGCCCTGCCAGACATTTGGCTATGCATGCTGTGACCAGACACAGTAGGCATGGTTACCACACTTTCCTGTGCACTGCCGCAAAGCACCAGCTGTCCCTTCACTATGGCCACTGGTGTTGGGGTATGTACAGGCACTGAAACTGTGTGCGGGGCTGGGGTGACTAAAAGGGGGATGTCAAATTTTGGTGCTGTTTCCGCCCCTGACAACTCTACCTGTTCCTCAACAGTACTATCATCATCTTCGGTGTCTGTATGGGCACCAACATCAGATTGCATGCTGGAGGGATCCTGACCCACCTCCCAACCTGTGGGGGAAAACAATAAACACACTTTAAAACCTGTACAGCATTGCATAACAGTACACACACACAGACACACACACACACACACACACACACACACACACACACACACACACACACACACACACACACACACACACACACCACCGTAATACCTACCTGTCTGTGACTTTACAGACAGTTCCATGTATATTTCCATGTGTTTCCCATCCTGTATCACACTTGGTAACATACACACATTGATACCACTCATAAACATATCAGTCCTCTAAATGCCTAGACAAGTGATCACAACAGAAGACCCGTTACTACATTACCTGCCTGACCTGTGTGTATTGGTTTTAGATGGCCTTACTTCTGTCATTCAGTGCTCACCCTGTGTATGTCCGGACATCATGAGCATGGCCCCTATATGTGTGGGCTACAATGTTCACTCCATAATATCATGCACTGGAGTGTAATGTGTATGTATTGCTCAGTATATGCCAGATATGCTGCTCAATCAGCCTATCATGTGACAACTGCAATATATGGATACACTCCCTGGTATTGACTAGTACTTCCCCAATGCATCTGTAGTGCTGCATATGTGGGTTGTCGGTCACATCTCTGTTGAATGTGATATTAAGGGTATACCTGGTGTCTACCTTCCCTCTCAATGCCTCTTCCATGCTACAGACCTTATGATACTATCAGTTGTCCTGTGATTACATACATGACAAGTATTCCTGGTGTGTAATGTGACAGTCCATGTCCAAGTACTGCACGATCCCAAAGGGAGGTACTGCTGTATGAACAACCCCACAATCACACGTGCATACATGGCCACCTACACAAACACACACGCATCCACACATGCATCCTACATGCATCAACCTCCCTCCACTTCACCAGAGTGACCCTACAGACCAGGATGCACACACACACACACACACACACACACACACACACACACATACAGGTGAGGTTGCACAATGATAGTACACACAGTTCTCCTATTACCCATCTGTCAACATTCATAACATATGGTACACAACAGCATGCAGTGCATGTATAGAAATCCATGCTAGCAACAGTATACATGTGCATGATGCATGTGCTGTGTCACTAGGTGATGCTCCTTCCCCTGGATACCAGTGCACCCATGTACACAATATTGCTGTGCACCTGTTCTGCACCCTTCCATGTACTGTGCACCAAACCTCACAGGTGTACAACCCATTGCTGAATGTATAGTACCGTGTCAGTTATGTCAGCTTTAATGCACACAGCCCCTATGTTTTTTCATCAACACATACCTGGGATGATATGTGGACAGATGTCATCTCTGAATGCATGATGTCTGATTTACAGCTCTCAACATCAGCGGACCATGTATGACCAATCCAATACTATTCCACTGACAACCATCAAAGCATACCATGGCTATGGGGGGTGTACACACCCTTATCGATATGACGCAGCCATCCTTGATCTGCCATGGGACCACATCACCGCATATCTTAACAGTACATGAGCCCGATATGTGACATATGTCCTGTACTTCCACATGCAGTGTCTACAGAATGTGTGGATGCTGACCGTAATGCATACACTCCATGTGGGCATATGTGTGCACACCCTTATCATGATGGTTTGTTCACCTATTGTTATGTGTACTACAGCATTCACTACTCCTGGCAGGGGTATACTAGAGTGGGCCATCTGCATTTTCCAGTGTATGTTCAGTCTGCCCTACACATGTCCCCCTATCCTGCATGATTGCAAGGTCTACTCATGCGTACATGCCTTGGTGTTCACACACCGCACTATTGCTGTGAGGGTAGGGTTACATCTGCCACAGTTCCTTAACCTGACTATGTGCAGATACAGCCATTCTTAGCATCCTTAGGATCCCTGCTGCAGTGCACTGGTGTGTCATGCTGACACCACCCCCACCTTCAACCTTTTTGCAGATGCTTGACAAGTAATGCCTACACATGTGTGTCACTTTGCAGTGTCCCATACACTGAACACCACATGTTACAGCCTAGTCCCAGCTGATAATGTGGACCACAGTAATACCTTATGCCACAGTGTAACTCTGCAACAGTTGCCATTGTCCTACAGGTATATACACTGGTGTTGCACGTTATATGGGTGTTGTTCCAAACATGTCCCTACTGTAGGCCATGTCTCCCACCATTATGTTACTCCCTGTAGACACATTCCACAATGACAGGATGTTAATTATCTTGCAGGTATCTAACATACCCTTCCAATATTCCATCATGGTCACCACTGTGATGCCATGCATTTCACAGCAACAATACGTGCACATGTATAGTATGCATTCTGGGTAGGTGTGTTAGATGTGTGCATGGAATATACATAGCCATTACATGCCTGGTGTTTTGGCAAGCATCTACATAAACCATACTCACCAGCTACAGGCTGCTGCCTTGGTGGTATACCAGAGGGACCTACATAAGAGGGTAAGAGATGCAAAGCCAGTGGCCCCACCTGTGGCATTGCTACAGGGTGGGTGCAGCATTACAGTACATCAACAGTACATGTCCACAATACTACCACATATGCACATCTGTTTATCACTACTATGCAGCAACAAATTATATCTATGACATGTCAGATATGCATGATCTACCTGTACAGATATGGATGTATATGCAACAGTGGTCTACTGATGTGCCCTGTGGCCTTACCTGCATGCTCCTTGGCCAGTGTGTGCGTAGCACCCACCTCCACAAAGGTGTCCAGTGGTTGGTAGCTATGTGGACGAGCAGGTGCCATGAGGCTGGCTAAGAGCTCCTCCACATGTGTCAGGGTGGGCTGGATGGTATGCCCCCCCCCCCTGTGCTGAGGTGATTCCCCCGGACTGCAGCAGCACACCAACAGGCATTATGAAGCAGGTCAGAACAATGATGCCGGACCTGTTCATAACTGCGGTTATGCATTCTGACATCATTGACCGTGTGGACTAGGTCATTCCACAGAGCGGTCCACACCTGCTGATCATGGGCAGCCCAGCCAAACAAGACAGGGAAGTGTTGTATGATGTCGTTCACCAGAATGTCATTTTCAGCTGCTGAGTATGCTGGAAGCCTTCCATGGGACATCATGGCTGAAAGACATAAAGATGGACACAGGTGTAAGCAAGTCATGCAGCAAAGTCACCACAGTTCTTAATACACATCACTGTCACGCCCCCCACCATATCAGTGACAATAAACTGTACACACAACTCAATAGGTATGGCTAGAGTATACCTACCAGTGGGGCAGATATTGTATTGTACCACACTTTATGCAATATGTTTGTAGCCATGCTCCCTGTGTGGACACTATCATTGCTGGCCTGTTACAGACTATTCACCTGCATGCCATTGTCAGGGCCACTATGATTCCATATATGCCTGTGGTATGCTTGCTATGTGGTTGCTGCACATCTGACATTCTGTGTTATTGGAGTTATCTATGCATGCTGTTGGACATGTTCCGGGATTGTGTAGACTATTACTACAGACATATGTTCTATAACAGTGACACAATAACATGTATATGTACTATTGGCCAGCAGAACCACCTCTCCAAACTCATCTGCCCATGTTTCCAGGCCACATCACATGTGTGACCCACCCTGGGGCCTCCTCATGTACTGGTCCAGCAATACCTTCAGGTGGAACCAACTCAGGGGATGGTGTCCCCACCCAGGGGCACACACAGACATGTCTTTGCCTGCCAAGGTCAGGTCCAGGGTCTGTTCCATAACGGGCTCCACAGACACATGTGGGATGTGCTACATCACCTTGAGGCACCCAGTAGACATTTACAGGGCCCACATGCTCCTCCTGCTCAGCTTCCAGGGCAGGCATCTTGGGATTTGGATTGCTGTTGTGAGTAGCAGTGGGTGGGAGGCTTGTTCCCATTGTGTCCATATTGGGGCCCATGGGGCGTCCACATCACAGACCACACACACCATCCAGGGTGCGTACCCAGCACATGTCACATACCACCCCTGTAGGCTGTCCTCTATATCTACCAACCCTGACCACTTCAATAACTATACTTGCCATACTTCCCCATATTCCCATTCCATACTTCACAGACAAGGGCAATGTGGTCCCAACAAGGGGTTCACATGTGACATACCTGTCCATGTTGCACACACTGACAGCTGTAGATATCTGTGTGCATTGCTATTTGTGCTGTTTCCTTGCACATAGCATGCAGCACTGTGGTGGTAATATAGGGGACATGTATTTACATACATATATGTTGGTGTGTGTGTGTATATATGTAGACATGTGCATACAGGTATATATCTATATATGTGTAGATATATATGACGTATATATGTGTTAATATATATTATTATATATATGTTAATATATATATGTCTACACATATATGTCTACACATGGGTATCTGTATATTTATGGACATACATATCTTCACAATTTTCTTAGTTTTCTTTTTTCTCTTACAGCTTGTGGCCTTTTGCTCTGATAAGGGCTCTCTTCCCAACAGCTACCTAATACTTATAAGGAACCTCCAAATGGAAAGAATACCCTATCGGTAGAACCCACCCTGGAATACCTTGAAGTGTTTCCTACTACCTCATTTGTGTAGGTGATAACCTGCTGATTTTAAATGTAACTCTAACATATTTTACTGTTTATCATATTCCTGTTTTTGGGATAGCACACCCGTGGACCCTCCCTGAGGCCTTCCAATCCCTCTTTTCCCCCTTTTTCTCTTTACAAACTTGTTTTGAGACTAGGTGTACTTACTTTATTGGACCACTAGAGGGCAGTAAAGTACACAACCTGTAATCCCAGTATCTTACCAGTATAATATACTTTACTAGAGTTGCTGTATGAACCTACTTTTAGCTATCCAAGTTTAACTAACCACATAGCTAACCCCCTGAAATGGAATTGTAGACTTTAACCTGGAAGTGTACCCTTATACTTCCCATACCACACCCTCTCTCCTATCCAACCTATCCCACACTCTAATTAATCTACCTTAAGCCACACCCATATTTTACAGCTTTTCCAACACCCTCCCTCTTACAATCCTACATATACTACTCTCATCAGTCTCTCCACCTTTAATATTTTCTCTTCTTTTCACACACCTCCTTAACTTGTTACCTCCCATACAGTTTCTGTCATTATACAAGCTTTTCATCTCCTCCTCCCTACATTATCTTTTTACAACTCTCTACCCATCTAATTTCTTTTCATTACTTCCATAACTTATCTATATACAACTTAAAGGAAACTCCTTTACTTGTAGCCTATTCTCTTCTCAACTACCCGATCTTCACTTCTTATTTGATACTACTATATCCTATCCTTACCTACCAGAATCAGTGGCATCTATTAAGTAATACGTCTACAATAACTAAAACCATCTTATCCTTGGTAATACTCTCAGCCACTCTTATTCCTATCATGACCACTACCTATCTCCTTACCTCTTTTGAAAATGCAAACTGCTACTTCTTCAACTACTCTCCTAAACAAACATCACTATACAACACTGCCTTTACCCATCCCCTAATAAATATCTCCTCTACTTCTAGCTACCTGATACCGAAATATCATCACCTTACACACTTAAAATTACACCAGCCCACAATAAAAAAATTAAAAATTCTACCTGTCCTTAATTCTCACCCTCTTTTAGCACTAAACTCACCCTCCTTACAAGATGGTGACATCCACCCTAACCCAGGCCCTACCAATCTCTCTACTTCACCTATTCTTAGTACCCCTCCCAACACCCTAACTACCAAGTCCAGCCCCTCTAACTTCTTACTAATAGGTCATCTTAATATCCGCAGTATTAACACAAAGTTGCCCATCTCCATGTCCTTCTAGACTTTCACTCCTTTGATATCCTCTGCCTTACAGAAACCTGGTTAAAACCTACAACTATAGATAAAGAAATAATCCCCCCAGGATACAATATACTAAGACTTGATAGAGTAAAATGCAAAGGAGGTGGAGTAGCCTTACTGTTTAGAAATGAACTACACATCTCCTCTATACCTTATAACCAACCTGAAAGTAGTAAAATTTAACTCTTAATTTGAGGGCTTTTCCTGATGGTGCATTACTATGAGGTATGTTTTTTTTACGCTTTCTTTGATTTTTCTATTTAAATGCTAAGTTTCTCATAGATTTGGATATCACAAAGACATTCATTCTGATCGCATAACATATTTTATTAAAGTTTATTCATGTTTATGAATGGTTTGCTTTTTTCTACAAAATAATTTTATTGACACTATTATGCTTTAAATGTTTGGTTTTGTCTAGGTTCTGTAGATGCTTACAGCTGACTAAACAATGGCATTGAAATTCAGGCCCTAACAAAGTTGTTTCCATGTCTGGTGCTATGACACCTGAAAAAAATGACTGACTTGGGCTTGGTTTGCGACTGTACTTATCTGATGAAGTTTTCTTATATGAAGACAAAAGCACGTATCCACTGATTTTATTTTGTATGTGGTACAGTCTTTTACTGAAAAGTATTTTTTGCTAAAACTAGTAAGTTTTAGCAGTTTCTCTGTTGTTCCTGGGCACCTACATGGTCTACCTGAAAAAAAATGATTGAGCTATGCTTGGAAATGGACAGAACTGAGTACAATATGCAGCTTGTTGAAGGAAAATAAAAACAACAACAAAGATGGATACTGCTTTTTCAGGAACGTGACAGAATAATGTGTCTCCTGTAACAAAGCATTTAATGGAATCTGCAGAAATCAGATTGAGTTTGGCTTTAAAGAATGGAGTTCAACAAAGACTTTATGTTAGCCCTTAAAGACTACTCCTGTTTCCTTGACATTGTCCATAAAGGCAGAACCAAAATTAAAGCTCTCCTCTAGAGAAAAATTCCAGATCTGGATACTCAGAAATGGAAGAATAAAGTCATAGTTTGCAGCTTCCACATACATCTTTAAAGACTTTGTAAAAACATTTTGACTATGTTAAATTAAAGTACCACATTTTAGTTGAATGAGCTTATAGATGTTTTAAACTCTCTCAATCATCTGTGACATCAAAACTTGTTTTTATTATGCTGTTAAATTTTTCTGACATATTAACATGGCAAGAACATGGGATTTGTTTGTCCTAGGACTTGTCTTCTGAAATTAAACCTGCAATGTGTTAGCTTTCAGTATAAGATTAAATTTCCAATGAGGTATCCAATGATAAATTTCTCTATGAAGGTTAAGAAATGCAAAGTATTTTAGGGTGAGTCAGTTCTTTTGAGAGATCTCACTATAACATAGGTGACCCATTTTGGAATAACAGCTCAGGAGTCTGTTGAGGCTGGCACAAGGGAGGAGAGGAATGATGTAGCCAAGATGGCCTGCATTCTTTTCATGGGGGAGGGTGGAAGTCTGTGCCTGGGCATACTCTGTATGGTAGAAGCTCTGCTGGAGATGAGAAATCTTATAGAGGTGCTGTTTACAATGATGGCAGGGTCATCTGATTAAGCAAGTGGTGGCATGTGATACATTGCAATGACCCATTGCCTACAAAGCCTTTGGATACTTTGGGTATGCACATGGAACATTACAGCTTAAACACAAAATCCCTGAGCCCTAGTATTTAGATGATGACTGCCATCCCTGGCACATTTGATTCTTACCCAAGTGGAATGAATAAGGCAGTCATCCCTGGCAACAGATGAGTCTAAAGAGTAGCCAGAAATGTATAGGCTCTGATGGCCAATGGAGGAGAGATGTGAAAAAAATCAATCTGTTAAGGAAGAAGTTTTTTTAAAAATATGCCTGATGATTCATGTAAAGCCCTAGTGCTCATGTTAAGGGTTATGGTAAAAATGCCATAATGCATTCAGAGACATAGTTGCACTGAGGAAAGACCTCATCTTTGGTTAATTTGCATGTTTCTGAATTGTTGTTAACTACTACTATGATCTGCACTTATTATGGTAGTTAACAGTGGAGGTCACAACTTCATGTTAGTACTGGCTTTGACAAGGGCAAACAGTCATGTTAACTACTGGATATGAAATGAAAACATTACTTACAGTTTAACATTCACAGAGTTGTTTCCAATGTCAGCATAGCTTGGTGCAATTTGTTCACTTTTATTACAGAAACAAAGAAAAAAACAAGAAATACTTTTAAATCCTGCAACTATTTACAATGCCTAAGTTTGTGAATGAGTTTAAAAAAAATGTCTCTTCATTTCTTATTTTCATTTACGTAGCAAACAGTTCAAATTTCCTTCAAGTGTTGCACAAACGTTTTCAAATACCAGACCATATCAAACAGTTAATATTAACTGATATATTTTGATATTATTAATAATAGTCAAAGAAAGAGAATATAAACTAGAAGAAAGCTCACAAAATGAGCTGTCTTGTATACTTGATGTAAATTGATAATCAGTATAACAGAATGAAGCAACTACCTGTCAGGACGTAAGAGGAAAACAATGATTAAGTATGTCTCTATAGATGATGAGGCAACAGAAATGTAATTAACTCAGACAAGATACAACTTCCATATAATTTGTCACTGATTAGTTTTTAGACTTTTACATTTTTTAAGGCAACAACTGTCTTCCAATTGTCTTTTTAATGGTCATCTTTTTAAAGGAAGAGCATGTCCACTTAATATCTTTACTGTTTGCAATCAGACTACTCTTTTGCACAAAAGAAACTGCTTCTTCTAATGTTATATATAGTCTTGCATCATTCTGGTGGAGAAACAATTTTAGTTTTGCTCAAAATATTAAATGAGATGTTTTGTTACTGTTCTACAACTGTACCTCTCAACTTCTAAGCACAAGAAATATGGACAAAGCATTTTTGGGGAGTGGGGGTCAAAGGCCTAAAAATAGGGACAATTTTTAAATATTGCTCTTATTAAATTAGAAAGTTGATAGGATAACAGGTTTTGCATTAACATATATTTTCTGAAGGGTAGGAAGTCTGAAACTTAAATGTCTGTCATTATTTGGTGAACTCAGTTCTTAATGGTTTGCCAGAAATCCACAAGATTTAGGAGGAGCAGGCCAAAATATGAGGCAAAAATGTGAACACTGCAAAAATCAGGGCAGTTGAGAGGTATATCTACAACATTCTTATTCGAGAACAGCAAGCTTTTCTTTTTTTCATTGACTGTTTAGTGATGGCATCTTCAAATCTAATAATATGTGCATTTATTTTAATTGGAGGATTAACATAAACAGTTCCTAGTATGAGCATTTCGTGAAGCTATGACATGAAACTGACAATAACAAACCTAGAAGTTAAACAAAACAAACACAGTTTAAAAACTTCCAAAATTCCAAAAAGAATATGGCAAACGTGGTAGTAAAATCCATTTATTAACTTAACTGAAGCGCTTTTCGTCCGCTTACATGTACGAGCTTCATCAGATAAAACACAAAGTGAACTGTTACTTTTTAAATAGGCTCATACATTAACCAGCTGACATATCGAAAATTCGAAATTTTAAAGCAACATACCCTATTAAGAATATATATATTATTATTGAAAACTTTCTATTAAAATAGAATACAATTATACAAAGTAATAAGAAACAGAAGTTAATTTAAAATTACGATTAATAACTTCACATTTATAAACTCTTTAACATTGGGATTTTGAAAAACAAACTGTTAAATATTTATATAAGCCATTCTTATCCAAGCAGCAATGACCATTTTAAAAATATTAGATACATACTATAAAATAAACTACCAAATCTGTCATCTGTTAAACGATAAGGTAACCCATTATGCCCTCCACTAATTCTTATCAAGACCTATCTATGGAGACTCTTTAATTTCAACATAGGCATGATGGAACACATATAAATTAAGGCCAGGCAGGTTATATGCATATAATCAAATCTGCCATAACAATTCTAACCTTTCTAATTCTACTTCTATTGGTCCTCCTCTCATATTTGGCACTAATTGGTCCAAGATCCAAAATTTGAATATACGGGTGGAATATTCAGAAACATGCTTAGCTAATGCATTTTCTTGTTTAAGTTTATTTATATTATAAATATGCTTGTAAATTCTGTCTCTCAATCTACGAATTGTTTTACCCACATAAAAACGTGGGCAAAACTGGCATTTAGCTAAATAAACCACCATTCTCGAATTACAGTTAAAGTTACCCTTACTTTTCAAATCCAAATTATTAATACTTATAGAGTTACCCACTAAAATATATTTACAGTAAGGGCAAAAAACGCAATTATGCATGCCCTTCTTATTATGGATATTATTATTATTTTTGTGGATTCCCTCAAATAATTCTTTAAAATTCCTATCTCTCCTTAAAATAAATTTGGGTACTTCCCCAACTTTTTCTATTATTTCCTTACTTTCTTTTAAAATATTCAAATTTTTATATACAATATTTCTTAAATAATAGAAATCAGTATTATATGCTCAAATCGTGGGGTATTTTCAACCACAATTAAGTTAACAGTAGAATCCATTATTTCACAGTTGGAATTCTCATTTAAATTTGTTATTGAATCTTGGATTTGTGCCTCAAAATTATCTTTAACAATTGGTGTGTAGATGCCTCTACATCTTTTCTCCTTAACCTCATTTATAATACTATCTAAGAATGCATTTGGATAGGCTCTTCTAAGGAACATATTTTTTAAATTTCTGCATTCATTAGTAAAATCATCTTCCCTAGAAATCATTCATGCTGCTCTCACAAATTGACCTTTGACTACTGACTTTTTTGAAAGGTGGGGTGAGCACTTGAATAATGCAGGAAGGTATTTGAATATGATGGTTTCCTATAGATCCTTGTTTCATACTTTTTAAAAGTATTATTCTTAACAAATAATACATCCAAGAATGAAATTTGTTTCTCTTCAAAGTTGTATGTAAACTCAAGAAGGTCAGTACTTTCATTAAAATAATTGACCAGATCCTTAGCTTGATCTTTATTCCCTTTAAATAATATAAATATATCATCTAAATATCTACCCAGTCCATAAATACCAGACCTCCACCTTTGTCTGGTTTCATAAAATGTTTGTTAGAAAATTGAACTTGGCTGTATTGTTGGGTAATTTGAATATGATGGATAAAAAATAATTTAGAATAGCTAGCACTTATAACCCACCATTGCACAATTATTTGTACACATTTGAAAAAATGTGTGAACTTGATTTTAGGCACATGGACCAGTGGAGGAAGGGTAACAGAAGTAAGAACAATCTCTCAAGTGAGGAATTAGATTGGATTAAATATTTGAAACTGAGTGTGTATAGACTACAGGTGTGTTTTTTTTTTGTATTAAGGCTACGAAAAGGTATTAACCATGTTTCATGCTCTACTGTTTCTAGACTCTAAAATCACATATAGCATTCTGATACCAACAAGTAGAGAAGACTAAAGTAGTCTTGAAAGCCTAAAGCTATACCTAACATCACACCATAAATTGATTGTAATGTTACAACCAATGAATGCCTACTAACATATTATCACTGGAGAAAGGAAAAGCATATTATAAGCTAACAGTAAACTTATTAATGCATAAATTGTAATTATCATTGTATAACTTGGAGCTTTTCTCCCAGGGCCTCCACTGAAAATGGGTACTTGCCCAGCTGGACCTTTCCGGTAAACAAATGTAAAATAAATAAATAAATAAATAAACAGCACTGACTTAAAATCCTTGTTACCAAAGTAGAAAATTATCTAAAAGCTATGGCACCTATTGCACAGGTAATGGAGTAAGAAAGTCTATCCTTTAACAAGGGTCATATTATTCAAAGAGAAAACAACTCCAAACAACACTCTATGCCACAGAGACACCAATAAGCGTCCAGTCACCTCTAGGTTAGTATATACTGCCTAGCAAAGACCAGCAACTAAATCCAATGATGTAAAATGATTTATTGTACAACATAAAAATAGTAAAAACCATGAGAAAATTGTTGAACAGTTAAGCACTTTCACCCATCAATGTGGGCTTCTTCAGAACACCATATTTGTTACAAAGACTCCTTATATAACATAATTGACGCCAAAACAAAATGTTGATCATTTCAAACATTTAAAGCCATATTGACAATATACTTATTGGTGTCTCTGTGGCATTGAATGTTGTTCATATTATTCAAACACCTTACATTTTAGTAAGTATATTTCTAAGAATGTACTATGCTCATTATAATGATCATTGCTGCAAAATTCATAATATGATTGAAAAGTTTCAAAATTTCTCAGTTTTCAGTTATGAGTTCATGGCCTTAAAATGTGCCCTGCGGGTTGGCCAAAATATCTACCCAAAGGATAGAACTCAAGTCTAGAGTGTTTAGAAATGTGTGACTGCATGTCCCTGGTATAGCCTCACAAACCTTCTTGGCAGTTAACTTCTTGCAAAAGGCTGCAGTAGCATCTGCTGACTTGGTGTAGTCAGTCCTAGCATCCGCTATCAAAATCATATTGTATTTGTCATAACAAATGGCTAGTTAGTAAACAAACTAATCAGTCTTTTTAGTGACAGGACAGCCCTTATTCCCACTAATAAAATAGATAGTTGATCATTTTGACAAATATACGTTGTTCTCTCTGTGTAACATCTGAGTGTCATATGACATCTACAGAATTAAATATTCTTTCACATCCATTGTCTTTGCTTATAGCAAAATGGATTCAATGAGACTTAAGTATCTAGCTTTGTTTAGAAAAATGGATTTGCCCTTGAATATATTCTGTATTTATAAAAAACTGCAAGACTCTTTACACATCAGTGGTTGCAGCTTGGAAATCCTCTTGATCAAAGTATGTTTTACTAATATGAATATGTCTTCTAGGAAAGGTTTTTGAGATTATAGTGAGTGCTAGGATAGACTCCATGTCCCCATTTCAGATGTGGTGAGTGCTAGGATAGATTCCATTTCCCCATTCATTATGTGGTGTACTGACAGGCTCAGATGGGTGTCAAATCTCATTTATGTTACAAAGCTTAACCTCCAGGCAGCAGATATTGAATGTCCTGGAGGCCAGAAGTGAAGATTCCTCTTCTGCATTTTGCTGATACAAATAAATAAATAAATAAATCACTTAAGTACAAGTTAGTGGATGTTCAAGCCAGGCCAGGCCATTAATGTATAAAAAAGTTATCTTCTAAAACTGGAGGGAAATAGCTTCATAGCCTAAAATATGTTATATTCAGCTTTCTGAGATCTGGATGCAGTACACTGACATGTTGTTGTGATAAAAGTCAGGGGAATAGAGCAAGGTTAAGCTATTGGAAGAGATACAACTCCTGAGCTTGCAGAAGAGATTAAAACTGTTTCAAGCAGTTAAGAGATATGTAGATTAAATTTGCCTTTTCTTTTGATATCTTTAACAATACTCTTAACATCAGAGGAGTCTGCAAAAGCACATACTGAGCCCTGATCCACCTGACTGAGAAGGTACTAATCCCTACTGCTTGTGACTGAGGAAGTCTGGAACAGAGAGAGCACACCATTGATTCAATAGCAGGTAAAATGATGCACCTTGGAGATACCCTGAGTCTCTACTAATATACAGAATGTGATTTTGTAATGTGATTATTGGTTATGAGAGGCTGAAGCTTGGCTGCCTAATTTGCACCATTTAGGGAAAATATCAGGTCTCAAAGAGTATGGACTTCTTTGTTTGCTGATCTACAGCATTATTGTTGTGCTGTCTGTCAAAAACTCCTGAGTTTCTGGTTTGAGAGATTATCTATCTCTCTATTTAACTATCCATCTATCTATCTATCTATATATATATATCTATATATCAGAGCTATGTGGCTGGCTGGCATTACTTCCTTAAAAGATGCCAACCACTTATTCTAAACGTTTAAGCTGTAGAAGTGAATTCTACAAACATAACTCAAATCATATGTTGTCAAGGTACAATTTCAAATTAAGAGGTCCAAAAGTTAACCCTTGGATGATGACAATCCGGTTGTCTCAACACTGTAATTTCTTTACTAAAGCTGGAATCAGTGGGAGGTGTGCTCTAGAAAATGATCATTCTGACTCCAAAGATGATGAATGTCCTGACCTAACTCCTTTAAAAAACTGGAATCAGTGACAGGATTATTCCAGGGAATAAGCAGCCTGACTCCAAAGATAGTGTGTCCCATTTTAACTCCTTTACTAAACCTATAATCTGTGGAAGGACATAGTCTAGGGAACAAACACTCTGACTCCAGAGATGATGCAAATCCCACAACTGCTTCATCCTCTGAAGTTTGGCAGTGGATGCCATGATAATAAATGAGGACATGTAGCCCTGGGATTTTTTAACAAAATCCCTGATGTCAATTGCTTTTGTTCAGAAATATAAATTAACTTTGCTACCAGTTGTAAATAAATATATGAGGTATAAAAACGAGTGATCTGTGGGGAGATGGTGCTTAGGTGTGAGGAGGATTAAGTTAGTTTAGCAATTCTATTGATAAAGTAAGTGGAAAACTTGTATGCTATTTGAGAGATAGAGGTTTCTGGGTATGGGCTAAGGCCTTTTTTATACCTGGATTAATTAGGGGTGCAATGTTATTGAGGACCAGAATTTCATGTGGTTGCGGTGGTGATTATTTTGCATGAGTATGTAGAGTTGTTTTTTTATCCTTAAATACCTGCTTTTCTACTTGTTTCTGGAGTTGTCTGAAAAATGGGTTTTATTTATTTATTTATTGACACTCTTTCCATGCTTTGTCTTTGGAGGGTATATGTTCTTTATATCAAAATGAAAGAACGATCACTATGGCTCAAATAAAATCAAAACATTTAATAAAAAATAAAACAAAACAACCAACAATACAATATTTTTTATTTATTTATTTTTTATTAAAAGTTTTGTTTTGTTTTATTTTTTATTGTGAGTTTTGGTTTTATTTGAGCCATAGTGATCATTCTTTCATTTTGATATGATTTTAAGTACATTGTTATTAGAATGGTCTTTACCAGCCTGTTGGACTTTTTTCTTTTTTGGTTATAAGCTCTTTATTTGGTTTGGACAACCAAGGGGAAAGGCGAATGATTTACTTTAATTCTCTTTGCACGGTGGAGAGGGGTGAGCTAAGCTATCAAGGATGTTGAGGAATACTGAAATGAAGTGATTTACAGCTGTGACTAGAGGAAGGGTTTTTAATATTGACCAGTAACAAGCATTTACAGTAGATAATCATTTAAAACATATTGATTACATTTTGTAAGATTGCAGGTTGTTTTATAGGTATGTTATTTCTGCAGATGAGTAATGACACTATGGGTGTGGGAATGTAAGTGGTCACTTAGTGTGTCTAGAAGTGTTCAAGAATTAATGAATTTACTAGGCTTGGAAACCAGTATCATCAAGGAAGAAGCATTTGTTGTTAATTTTGCTATATCCAGTAGGAGAATTAATAAGTTGCATGGATGGAGGCTATGAATTCAGAGTTATAGTCTTGCTAGTTTATGCTGAAATTCCCTAGAATGATGATTTCACTATTAATAGGAGAGGACATCCAGGATAGAATATCTTCGAGTATGGGAGTATTGTTTCCAGGAGAGATGTATAGTACAAGAATGCATATATTTTTTGACCTGTTTAATCTAAGGAAGGAGATAAGCATTGGCAGATTGTAGGAATGGTATTATTAAATAAGTAAGATAACACATTTTATGGTAAAGAGCTATAGCACCAGCTTTTTAATGTACTCTGTCACATCTGATGACACTGTAGCCAGAGAGTAGGAATTCAGAGTCTTGAATGTTTGGTTTGAGCCATGTTTCAGTGATAAGGTTTATGGTTTTAGACAGAGATGGGTGGATTGTGAGGACAGTAGGACTAGTATTTGCATGACTATTGCCACACAGAGAGATAATGGAAGTAAATATTTTATCAATAATGGTGTTTTTATTTTATTATTAATTTTATGTTATGGCAAGACTGCTGAAGGTGAGGAATTTTCATTTTGAAGCAGTGAAATAACTTTATGTTTATTAAACTAGGAGAGATTTTGTGTTAGCTTCTGGCAAAGGTTATGGTAGTTGTTTGGAAGTTAAAAAGTCAGATATAAGGCTGCAGCAGAAGGAGTAGGATGCTTAGAGGAGACAGAAGTAGCATTTTGATGCAAGAATGCATGAATAGTAGAGGTAGAAGGAAAAATGATAGAGTAGTTGATTAGGTGGAGACAAAGGTGGGATTGCTGGGAGGAGTTAAATAAGTATTAAGTGGAGGACAGTAGAGATGGTTGATGGAATAATTAAACTGCAGTGGTGACTGGATAGTTGTAATTAGGGGGAGGATGTACTGAGAGTATATGTCTAGTGAATAGGGAATTGTGGGTAAGGTAGGGATGTGGAGTGAGCTCAAGAGTAGTGAGGGTGAATAGAGTGGGTTACACCATCTGGGAGAGGTTGAACATGTGCCAAAAATCAGTTTAATGGAAATGCTTTGAGACATCTAAGTGGAAAATACTCTGCGGTTACCAGAACTTCCAACAGAAGTGTTAATATAGCACAGAAATGCTGGCTTGGGAAATTAGCAAGCTTGCCACTTGGTTCAGTCAGTGTCTATGGCCAGATAAAACTAAAGATTGGAACAGTAGGTTCTTTCTGAGGCTGTTTTTAGGGTTTTATATTACAAAAATGTAGTTTAGGCTTCAAAAATTTGGGTTAGATGGACCATACTTCTCAACTGTTCAGATTTTCACAGAATGTCCTGATGTTTTGTCATATTTTTGGTTTGTCCCTCATACAATTTGTTGCTTTCTGACAAGTCATAGAGCATTGGCATCATTAATGACAGACATTTGAGTTTCAGACTTCATATCCTTCAAAAAATGCACAATAACAGAAAACCTGTTTGCCCCCCCCCCCATTATTTTTGGCTTTGTCCAGATTTCCTGTACTAAGAGGTAGAGAGGTATGTACTGGATGTATGTCTGTTGTAGATGTATTTAACAGCTGTTATTTGCAAATTCTAACAATTAAGACTGACTGAAGGTGTTTGCTAACCCTGTAGTTAGGAAGACATTCACTGGCAACAGGGAAGGATCGAATTCACTGGATGTTTTGACCTGTTGTTGTTATTATTTAACTGCTGTGGCAGGAGATCAATCTGCAGTGAAAAGAAGGAAATGAGATAAGATATAGGCTATAGTTGTTTGGTTACTAAAGAAGCAATGTTGTTGAGACAATAGATAGAAACAAGTAGTGCAGATATGGGCATTAATAAGCTTTAATGGTTCACAAAATACAAGTCATTAACAGCCAGCTATTGTATTGCTGTTTCCATAGTAGTGATAGCCAGTTAAAACCTATGCTGCCAGCAAAACTGATAGAAATAATGTTCTACATATATTCGTAGATTCATAGGTTCACAGTTGTTTACTAGGCTAACAAAAGCCTTTTTAAGCCTAGCCATGCATCCCAAATCTCTGACATGTTATGGTACCCTTGATAAGTGCAAGCAGGGGCTTGGGAGATGAAACATTTACAAACAGGGGCCTAGCAGATGAACCATTTACAGGTTGGCTGTGTCCATTAGAGACATAGGTGCCAAGTCACATCAAGAGGAGTATCTAGATAAAAAACAGTTATGGCAACTAAAATATTTCTAAAATAGCAAATCAGTAGTGACAATGTGAGACAGCATTTCATAGAGAATATCTACACCATTTAAATATGCACTTTCTATGCAGTCACTATTCCCCGGATTCTACAAGCCCTGCACGGCGTGCAGGACTAGTGCAACAACTTCAGCAGGCAATATGTCTGCCATGCAATCCAGGAATAACCTGTAGGGGTGTGCACAAGTGCTCCTGCACTAGTCCTGCATGGACTCAGCCCCTGTATGCAAATTACCCCATTTGCAGGAGAAATCCATGCAAATGAGGTGAATTTGCGATCCAGGAAGCTGGAAACTGGCCATGCAGGACTAGTGTAATCTTCAGAAATGTACCAGTAATGGAGTACATTTCTGCAAATTACAAAACGGAGCCATGACAGCTCCAAATAAAGGGTGGATATCATGTATAAAGCATGCCAATGGCCAACTATAAGGCCATTGGCATGGAAAATACTTGCAAAAAAAATAAACTTTTATTTTTTAGGTGATCTTGGCTGTTTAAGAGTAGGGCAGCAGCACGCAAATGGGATTGGGGGCAAAGAAGAAAAAAATACCTTAAATAAGCATTCTAAAAAAAATCACTATTCTGCCATTATACTCAATGGCAGGCAGAAGACAACATGGCCAGTGAATAGTGATTGCTAAGGGGGGAGGCTCAGTGTGGGCATGTAACTATGCATTAGCAGGCAATCCTATGCAAATGAGGGGAATGATAGTGAATCCCAGATTTCCCCTGCATGCTGGGCAGGTCCCAACAATGTAAGAGCAGGGATAGGTTGCTGCAAGCCTAGAAGTTAGCTGACATCATAAGGGTGTGTGTGTCAGGCATACTGTAAGCGGATTGGAGCCCCGTGGCTCAGGTTTGCTCCTAGCTTAGCACAGCTAAGCAAGGGGGTGTGTCTGAGGCTGCCTAGCACTCTTTACATTGCCTAAGCAGGTGTGCATGCTGTGCACCGGGTTTTAAAGGAAAACAAAAAAAGTAAACCAGGAAATAGCAGCTTTGTGCACATTTGAGCACTGTGTTTGCACAGCGCGCCCCCTGGCTTAAACAGAAAGGCAATGGGAAAGGAAAACAGCAGTTGGAAGGTAATTTAGGAGATCTAGCATAGCTGGCGGATGAAATGTATCAGAATCAGCCAATTACACAGGCAGCAGACCAGCCCAGCCCAGAACACTACTATAAACCATGCAAACACCTTTCCCTCTGGCTTTTCCCATACTCTACACCACCGGTGTATACAAGCGGGAAACTTTTAATAAACAAAACAACAAAATGATAGAGGCTGCAATAGCTATCATACAACAACATGTGGAAGAGGCTGAGGGTGGCGAGGATGCGAATGTTGTTGACCAACCTACAGTGAGGAGATGGAGAAGAGTGTACAGACCCAGGGTATCCTACCAGGGACTACATGAGCTGCAGATAGTGGAGCGCTATAGGGTGGACAGGAACCTCTTACAGCAAATTGTTGAGCTGTGCCGGCCACACCTGACACACAGAACTAACAGAGAGGAACCCATCCCAGTGGATGCCAAGGTATGTGTAGACCTAAGAATACTAGATACAGGTACCTGTCAAAGGCCAACTGGGGATATGATGGGGATCTCACAGGCATCAGCATCCAGGGTACTCCACCAGTTCATGGATGCCATGTCAGCACATGCCGGTGAACACGTATATTTCCCCAGCACCCGTGAGGCATTGGCCAGCAATATGCAACTGTTCCACCAAATAGCAGAATGCCCTGAGGTAGTGGGTGCTATAGATTGCATGCACATATACATAAAAGCACCACCCGGTGAGCGGGGTAGGGTCTACATCAACTGCAAGGGCTTCCCCTCCATCAACTGCCAGGTTGTGTGTGATGCCCAGGGCATCATAATGAATGTATGTGCTGGCTGCCATGGAAGCAATCACAATTCCTACATCTGGCATCTGATGCAGCTGTACCAGAGATTTGCCAATGAGGACATCCCTTACGGTCATCTAGCGGGGGATGCTGGTTACACACTGGAGCCATGGCTGATGGCACCCATCAGAAATACACACACACCCAAACAAGAACTCCATAATGAGGCACATGCACAGACCAGAATTTTAATACAGCATGTGTTTGGGATGCTGAAGTCATGGTTCTGGTGCCTGGACACATCTGGTGGGGCCTTGCAGTACTCACCAGTTACATGTACCCAAATTGTCATCGTATGTGCCATGCTACACAATATGATCCTGTGGAAACAGCTGCAGTAGGAACAGCACAGGGCAGGGCCACACAGCCCTCCAACATTGCAAAGGCCTGCACAGGCACAGAGTGACTCAGAGGAGGAACAACCTGAGCCTGCCCCAATAGGCAGAAGGAGGCATGCCCAGTATGTCCTGGCCTTGGCAAAGAGGCATCGCATAGCACATGAGGTACCCAGAGAATGACACCTTTCTGCCTCGCACATACAGTAAAAGGGATGCCAAACATTACACTACCTGTGTTCAACCATGTGTAGGTAGTGTACTATGTGCATCCAACATAGGCAGCTCTACATCACCACCCTCAATACTGGGACACCCGCAAGGTAAGTCACTCAACCTACCAATTGCTGAATGGAGTAGAATGTGTTGTTACCTGTATCTGTGGTATGGATGTGAGCATGCAAGGGAATTGGGTGGCTGAATGGTATGCCAGCAGATAGTAGACACCTATAGTGGCACCATGAGATCTGTAAAACTACAGTTGTCACCATAGTAGCCAGTACTACACAGGGCAACAAAACCCACTGCAGGAAATGTGCTGGGCCACATGTGTGTCCATATGACTCACACATGCCAGTCGGGTAGGTTCACATTCCCAACAACAGTCTCAGCCAGCAAGACAGGTGTAGACAAATGCAAACAAAGGCTGTGCTATGGCCTCTGAATGATGCCTATGGGCAACCTCACCCCCAGGTCTACACAGACAGACTTCAGCAGGTCAGGTAGTGGGATGTTAGTTCTGAAGGGAAGGAAGTCAGAAACTAATATGTAGGTCAATCAATGCTAAGACCTGTAGTACACTGATATGCCTCTAGTCAGCATCATAGGTTGGTATACAGAATGAAATGGAGTACCTGACATACCAGTGCAGTCATAGCAAATGTATACAAGTGTCAGGTGTGCCCCCCCATCCTATGTAGAACTGTAGAAACAGTCAGGTGTGCCACCCAATCCTGTGTAGAAATGTAGTAATAGTCAGGTGTGCCCCCCAATCCTGTGTAGAAATGTAGAAACTGTCAGGTGTCCCCCCCCCAATCCAGTGCAGAATTGTAGAAACAGTCAAGTGTGCCTCCCCAATCCTGTGAAGAAATGTAGAAATAGTCACATGTACCCCCTCAATCCTGTGTAGAAATGTAGAAACAGTCAGGTGTGCCCCACCAGTCCTGTGAAGAAATGTAGAAATAGTCAGGTGTGCCCCCCCAATCCTGTGTAGATTGTAGTAACAATCAGGTGTGCCCCCTCCCAACCACTGTGTAGAAATGTAGAAACAGACAGGTGTGCCCCCTCCCCCAATCCTGTGTAGGAATGTAGAAACAGTCAGGTGTGCTCCCCCAACCCATCTTAGAAATGTAGTAACAGTCAGGTGCACCTCCCAATCCTGTGCAGAAATGTAGTAACAGTCAGGTGTTCCCCCCAATCCAGTGTAGAATTGTAGAAACAGTCAGGTGTGTCTCCCCAATCCTGTGAAGAAATAGTCAGGTGTACCCCCCCCAATCCTGCGTAGAAATGTAGTAACAGTCAGGTGTGCCCACCTCCCCCAATCCTGTGTAGGAGTGTAGAAATAGTCAGGTGTACTCCCCCAACCCAACTTAGAAATGTAGTAACAGTCAGGTGTGCCTCCCAAACCTATTTAAAAATGTAGTAACGGTCTGGTGTGCCCCCTAATCCAATGTACACACATTGTAACAGTCAGGTGTGCCCCCCACAACCCTATGTAGAACTGTAGTAACATGTATGTGTAGGTATAATAACAGTGGCGCACGGATGCCCAGAGGTAGCCAAGGTAGCAGGATAGGTTGTAGCACTTGCACAATATGCAGTTATGTGTGTGTTGGGTTGGTGTGTGTTTCATATTGTGTGAGAGTGGTCAGTATGTATGCAGTTATGTGTGTGTTGGGTTGGTGTGTGTATCATATTGTGTGAGAGTAGTCAGTATGTATGTATGTTGAGGTAAGACCTGGTGGCCATTGCCCACTACTGCTGATGACAGGGATAAATCCTCACAACTGCAGTGCCAAAGACAATTCCACCAGTATAACATATGCTAGCAGTAAGCCATTGTAAATGTATGGTGGTAATATGTGTCACCATCTGAAAGACTGACATGGCATGGCTGCTGGGTTAGATATACAACCAGTACACAGGGGAAAATACCCTAGACATACAGTATATATTGTGTCACTGTGAAATGGAGGCACCCTTGGAATTGTACATACAGGTATGCATCACATTATCTGGTCCTGTAGTAGGGGATACCAGTGTTGTCTGCCCAAACACGTGCAGATTACAAAGGAGGTGGGACTGATGTATTGGGAAACAGTTGATGTACCTGCACATGCCAGCATAACTGGAATGCACCATGCATATCGGTGTGTTAGATATAAGTAGTGTCCATAGCACACATTCACCCAGCTCACGCAAACACCACCCACAGGTACTTCTCTTGTCGTATCCCTACTGTGGGGAATGGGTACAATATGACCCCACCTGTATATGGCAATAGTGAAGGAATGCAACATGAAGTGCAGGTGTCCCATGCAGGTGTGTCCTTAGCTGTAGGTAGCACCCTGCCAGCATCCACACCACCTGATCAAGACTAATAAAAGGTATTAGCATGAACACCTAGCACACCTACCCTGTCACCCCACAGGAATATACTGTATAACAGCCTGAGACTGTAGGACTGACAGAATGCAATGGCAGGCCACATCTGAACCGCAGCAACACCTACTAGCCCACAAGCCTCTGCCAAAGGCTTGTGTCTCACATGTACTGCCAATGCGTGTTATGTCATGGACACCCAAATAACAACATAATACACTCCACATAAGCCATATGCAAGGCCATGTGGACAAACCACCGTAACATGTGCACCATGTCCCACTGCATGAACTGTGGGCCAACACCAACACACAGCTGTGATGGGGTGATAACCTTAGGGAAAGTATCAGAAAATGCATGCATAATGTATGGAAGAGGATAGAATAACAGAGGGGGTGGGAGCATGGGCAGCATGGAATGTGCAAGGTGTGACACAAAGCTGTGTGCACACACTATCCCTGGCTGCAAACACATAAATGGGTGGCTACATACCTGCCCATACACCACAATAGGGGTAATGCCCTGACTCATAGCCCCTGCTTCTGGGTAATCTGTGTGAATCTGTACAGCTGTGAGGTATTGTCAGAGCAGGATAAGGCCATACTGTCATGTCGATGGATGTACACATATGGGATCCTCTGCCAGCACTGTACTAAGGTGCTGAACTGGATACACAGACCCAGTAACAAGTGTCTGCCGCTCCCCCTCCAGAATGGCATAACTTACCATGAATATGTAGGCATCTGCCCACAATACCAGAGACAGCTGCAGTCACCCTTGTCCCCCAAGACATCACTGTGAGCAAGAATGTCCACCTGACAGTACATGAGGACAGAAAACATCACAGTGTATAACAGTACATGTTTGAATATCTCTGCTGACAGCAGTACCATGCAGCTGACGCAGCACAGACACTATTGCTTACAGTACACATTATCCCCTGCACAATTTGTCCCCATATTGCCAAATAATCGATGGATACCCTGCAGAAACAGTTTGCTACCTGTAGCTGTACCACACAAGGTCTGCACTAGAGTACAAACTACCTGGAATTGATCCACACATTCAATACAGAAGGGCATACTGGGCATGCTCACACACTTAGCAAATGAAGGCAATATCAGAAAACAACATACTGAAAGTTCATACTCGGCATGCTCACACAGTTAAATGAAGCCCATGTCTGCAAACAACAGTGGACCATACATATCTGGCAGTTGCAGATCTTAGTGCATACACTCCTCAGTATGCACCAGTCATGCTTTGCACACACAGTGGATAGGACAACACCCTATAATAAGTCACAACTAGACATACATAGTTGTGTGGAAGACAATGATTGTGACAAGGAGCCATCCATTATGAGGCCTGTCCTACCCAGCACACAGCCAAATGGCTACAACCACATGAGGTGTAAATGTCACTCACTGTAGACATTAGCCACCGGTATCCATCAGCATTACAGACTATGTGGTGCAAGTGCTAACTGTGCAACATGACTGTACAAGGAAGTAGTCATCTAGCAGCTGTATACACGTACCTGTGGAATATAACCATGCATGTGCCTGCATGTGGTGTGTCAACCTCTAGATGAATGGGTTATGGCCCATGCACACACACTGCCCTCCACATAGCCTTAGTATGACAAGCCTGCTTAGGTCATCCACTTTGAATTACACCTTTGGGAAGGGTGCAGCCCAGTAATTTCCATGGCGCATCCTATAACTGTGTACTGCTGTAGTGTGATAAACTAGTTATGTAGTAGTTGTAATCCCAGACATGGCAACTGTGTGTATGTGTGTGTGTGTGTGTGTGTGTGTGTGTGTGTGTGTGTGTGTGTGTGTGTGTGTGTGTGTGTGTGTGTGTGTGTCTGTCTGTGTAGAGAGCAATGCTGCTTAGGCTAGTCACACTCACTACATTTCACATGCTCTACTTTGGCAAGGTTGCTGATGTCCTTCACTGTGAAATACACATTTGGGAAAGTTGCAGCCCAGTGATCTCTGTGGCATGTCCTATAAGTGTGTAGTGTAATAAACTAGTTAGGTAGGAGTTCTAATCCCAGACGTGGCAACTGTGTGCGCATGTGTGAGTCCTTGTCTCTGTAGAGAGCAATGCTTTTAGGCTAGTCACACTCACTACAATTCAAATGCCCTACTTTGGCAAGGCTACTGATGTCATTCACTGTGAAATACACCTTTGGCAAACATGTAGCTCAGTAATCTGTTTGGTGCATCCTATATCTGTGTAGTGTGATAAACAGGTTAGATAGAAGTTCTAATCCCATACATGGCAACCATGTGTGTGTGTCCTTGTCTATGTAGAGAGCAATGCTTTTTAGGCTAGTCACACTCATTACAATTCACATGCCCTACTTTGGCAAGGCTGCTGTCATAATTCACTGTGAAATACACCTTTGTGAAAGATGTAGTTCAGTAATCTCCATGATGTATCCTATAACAGTTCATTGCTGTAGTGTGAAGAACTAGTTATGTAGGAGTTCTAATCCCAGCCATGGCAACTGTGTGTGTGCATGTGTGTGTTCGTGTGTCTCTGTCTGTGTAGAGAGCAATGCTTTTTAGGCTACTCACGCTCACTACAATTCAAATGCCCTGCTTTGGCAAGGCTGCTGATGTCATTCACTGTGAAATACACCTTTGGTGAAGGAGTACCCAAGTATTCTCTGTGGCGTGTCCCATAACAGTGTGATATAGCACTCTTGTAGGAGTTCTATTCCCACATATGGCAGTTTTGGATGTATCTGTGTGTGCTTCTATGTCTGTGTAGGAGGTAGTGCTTTTTAGGCTAGTCACATTCATTACAATTCAAATTCTGCCCGGCGCCTGAGAGTGCACTTATTGAAGCAAGCACAGGCAGCACAGGCCGAGACGTTGTGGTCTGGGCCCAGGCAGGGAAGGCAGTAAGAATGGAAGTCCTTATGAGGTATTTGTTTACCACAAGACAAACAATTATTAACTTTTGCAGTTTTATCTGACATCGGCTGAGGCAAGAAAAGGTTCCCCAACGGGGTACTTAGCTTTTTGATGACTTCGGTAACTGAAAACACAGGAGCTGGCCAACTGGCACTTGCGAACTGCTTCTGCTTCGGGCACTGCGCGGCAAGAAAGACTGAAGAAGATGGCGTCGCCTGATGCTTTTATACCCCAGCCGCTCTGATGTCAGGGAAGAGGCGACATCAACCGACGCCGGACCCAGACTTTGGAATTTGGCCGACCGAGGGGCTGCCTGAGGCAGGACAACCCATAGGTCAGGACTGCAGTTGCATTCTTGAAGGACATCTTGGCAATCCTGCTGGTGTCATTCACTGTGAAATACACCTTTGGGGAAGGAGTACTCCAGTAATATCTGTGGCATGTCCTATAACAGCATAATGCTGTAGTGTGATGTAGAATTCTGGTAAGGGTTCAATTCCCACACATGGCAGTTTTGGATGTATTTGTTTGTGGTTTTATGTCCGTGTAGGGAGCAATGCTTTTTAGGCTAGTCACACTCACTACAATTCAAATGCCCTACCTTGGCAATCCTGCTGATGTCATTCACTGTAAAATACACCTTTGGGGACTGAGTACTCCAGTAATCACTGTGGCACGTCCTATAGCAGTGCAATGCTGTAGTATAACATAGAACTCTGTTAGGGGTTCTATTCCCACATGTTGCAGCTTTGGATGTATTTGTGTGCATGTTTCTATGTCTGTGTAGGAAGCAATGCCGTTTAGGCTAGTCACACTCACTACAATTCAAATGCCCTACTTTGGCAATCCTGCTGATGTCATTCACTGTGAAATACACCTTTGGGAAAAGTGCAAACCGGTAATCTTTGTGGCACATCCTATAACTGTGAACTGCTGTAGTGTGATAAATTAGCTGAACAGGAGTTCTAATCCCAGACATGGCAAGTGTGTGTGTGTGTCCCTGTCTGTGTAGAGAGCAATGCTTTTTAGGCTAGTCACACTCACTACAATTAACATATCCTATTGCGACAAGGCTGCTGAAATCATTCACTGTGAAATACACCTTTGTGAAAACTGTAGCCCAGTAATCTCCATGGTGCGTCCCATAACTGCTGTAGTATGATAAACTAGTTAGGTAGGAGTTTTAATCTCAGACATGGCAACTATATATGTGCGTGTGTGTCTCTGTCTGTGTAGAGAACAATGCTTTTTAGGCTACTCACACTCACTACAATTCATATGTATTACTTTGGCAATCCTGCTGATGTCATTCACTGTGAAATGCGTCTTTGGGGAAAGGGTACTCCAGTAGTCTCCATGGTGTGTCCTATAACAGTGAAGTTCTGTAGTGTAATACTGATCTCTGGTAGGGGTTCTCTTCCCAAGCATGGCAGTTTTGGATGTATTTGTGTGTGTTTCTATGTCTGTGTTGGGAGCAATGCTTTTTAGGCTAGTCACACTCACAACAATTCAAATGCCCTATCTTGGCAATCCTGCTGTCATTCACTGTGAAATACACCTTTGGGGAAGGAGAACTCCAGTAGTCTCTGTGGCATGTCCTATGACAGTGTAATGCTGTAGTGTGATATAAAACTTTGGTAGGGGTTCTACTCTGACAGATGGCTGTTTTGTATGTATTTGTGTGTATTTCTATGTCTGTGTAGGGAGCAATGCATTTTAGGCTAGTCACACTCACCACAATTCAAATGCCCTACTTTGGCAATCCTGCTGATGTCATTGACTGTGAAATACACCTTTGAGGAATAAACACTCCAGTAATCTCCATGGTACATCCTATAACAGTATAATGCTTTAGTGTGATATAGAACTCTGGTAGGGGTTCTATTCCCACACACGGTGGTTTTGGATATATTTGTGTATGTTTCTATGTCTGTATAGAGAGCAATGTTTTTTAGGCTAGTCACACTCACTACAATTCAAATGCCCTACTTTGGCAATCCTGCTGATGTCATTCACTGTGAAATACAACTTTGGGAAAAACATACTCCAGTATTCTCTGTGGCACGTCCTATAGCAGTGTAATGCTGTAGTGTGATATAGAACACTGGTAGGGGTTCTATTCCCGCACATTGCAATTTTGGATGTATTTGTGTTTGTATTTCTATGTCTATGTAGGGAGCAATGTTTTTCAGGCTAGTCACACTCACTACAATTCAAATGCCCTACCTTGCAATCCTGTTGATGTCATTCACTGTGAAATACACCTTTGGGGACAAAGTACTCCAGTAATCTCTGTGGCATGTCCTCTAATAGCATAATGCTACAGTGTGATATATAACTCTGTTAAGGGTTCTATTCCCACACATGGCAGTTGTGGATGTATTTGTGTGTGTATGTATGTCTGTGTAGGCAACAATCCCTTTTTAGGCTAGTCACACTCACTACAATTCAAATGCCCTACTTTGGCAATCCTGCTGATGCCATTCACTGTGAAATACAACTTTGGGAAAGACGTACTCCAGTATCCTCTGTGTTGCATCCTATAACTGCATAGTGCTGTAATATAATAAACTAGGTATGTAGGTGTTCTAATCCCAGACATAGCAGATGTGTCTGTGTTTGTCATTTGTATCCTGTGTGGAGGTGGCTGTGAGTGTGTTAAAACTTTACTCATTGTGGAGCAGGGTTTGCAAATTTCTTATATGGTGGCCCTAGTATATGTTACAATGTCCACCATACAAGGATAACAGATGTGAAATAGCCAGGAGACTGGGGTGCAAATACATACCCCTACATGTGACATCAAGGCCAGGCAAACAAAGTTAGCAACCCATGTATTACCCAGAGAATACTCTCAACCCATGTCTCGTACACACACACACATTTGCCTAGGCAACAACCGCTATGTTTGTAGTACTCTGCATATTGCCCACTGATAGTAACCATGGTGTGATTGCAGTGGGCTGCAGAGGGCATGGCACCCTGTCCATCAGTCCAATAGGCACGTACATGCAGACAGTGCACCTTCCCTATGTTTCCCACTGGACACTTGCAACACCTGTGGTGCCATCAAATGTGACCCACAAAGGACATACAATGCCTGAAAACATGCCCTGTATGGACAGATGCCACTGGTACCAGGGAATACCTGTATCATGCTATCAATGTAGGTGCAGGGTCAACCTGCTGTCCATTAACAGTTACCACCACATGAGGCCAGGACTGACACATCTGATGATAACAATCTGTGTACACAAAATGTGCCAGACACCCTAGGTACAGTTCCACGTATCACTGTACATGCATGTGGAAGGTCTACACATCCCAGACACCATCCATGTTATGGACTAGGGAACACATACATGGCAAGCAATGCACAGCAATGGCCACACAAAATAGTTACCCAGGTGACTGGATAGTGAATACAATACCCACCTGTGTGGGTGAATCCAGACACTACACACCTGAACCACACTGCAGACCACTGTCATATGGCCTGATGCCAAGGTATACCCATCACCTAGCCTTGTATAGCCATCTGGCAAAGTCGACCACTACACACCCATGAAGCAATGCACCCATGCATGTCAGTACTGGCACCCTGTGTCTGTGTGTGTGGTGTATGATGCCTATAACCACATTCACACTCACTACAACCCCCTTGGCATACTGAAGCATACTGTCTGATGTCAGACACCTCCACATACCCTTTGCTCATATAACCTCTGTATAACCCCTGTGGTACATGTGATACGTGCACATTACTGTGGTGTGGCAATCTTACTAGTCATGAGTTGTATTCCTGACACTGCCAAGTGTGTCAATGTGTGTGGATCCCTGTGGGAGTGTGGCTGTGTTGACGCTGACACCTGTTCATGCATTCAGGCATGTGTACTACACCTACCATATAGCTACCATGGCACTGTTGCAAATGTCACTCACTTTCACATATATGTTTGGAGGGCTCATCAGCATGTAACCTATGTGACACATCCAATAACTCCATAGACATGTAATAGCAATACATAGTCAGTCAGGGGTTTGATATCCTGTACTGGTAGGTGTATGACGCAAACATGCTTAAGTTTTACTCTCCCACCCCTCCATGACTTATCTTTGCCTTTGTCTGCCTGTCTCACTCCCTCTCTGGTGGATGTGGAGACTTACACCTGCTTTGCTTAGACAGCAGCATGTGTATTGTAAGTGATGCTCATGATCAGCTGATGGCCTCTGAATGAATTGCAGCCCTCCTCTAGCTGATTGCATGTGGAACAGTTGTGGTAACATTCCCATCGCTAATTTCATGGAAACACACTCCAATATCTAGGAACATCATGTTGGTTTTGGACCTTTTCATTCACTGTGAGCAGGAACTAGATCTGTTGTTTGGCAAACAGCATCACAGATGGATTGGGGATTTACCTCTAACAACATACACTGTGGAAACAGGCCAACACACAGGAGGGGATGTGCCTGACTTGACTACAGACTGTAAGTGCTGCTACACTGCATTTGGAGTAATGTTGGTTTAACAGGGTGTGTGTGGATATGGCTGTCCTACATGTTTTAGTACCTGTCATGTCAGTGCTATGTTTATGAGGAAACCCCCATCTGTAGGGTCATCTGCAGACTGGGCAGTGTGTGGTGCCTTTTGTTTCTTGTGTTACCCACAGAGCACCTATCTGTAAACTGCAGAAGGTAGTGTGAGGATTGCAATCAGTAGTTGGTGACAGCCGTCAGAGTTACTGACTTCATATCCCTCATAGGACATATGTTACAACAAAACCTGTTACAACAGTAAATGTATGAGGTTATCACAGCAACATGTCAATATTGGCCCTGTGTTTGTGCCTCCAGCCACAACTCTGTCAACCTTTGTACATATGCCATGCAGTAAGAGGTGCATATGTGTTGTACACCACATTTATTGACATCATATCTGATAACAAGCCAGTGAGATATCAGACTGCTACACATATTATGTATAGTACGGGTTATATTTGATGACATAACCTGGACATTCTGTGGTTGTGTGTACAGTACTAAGGTCTGTGTACTTGTGGTGATTGTTGACAGTGTGTGTATTGTTAATATGTACCTTGGCCTGTGCACAGACTGTGATAGATGTCATTGTTCTTAGTCCTGTTCTGTCTGATGTTACATGCTGCTCCACTGTATGTTACCCTATCGGCTTACATGTTTGTAGGGCCAAACACACACATGTCCCATACCACAGACAGGCATTGGACCACACTGTGTAGCGGCCAAATATATGTAGGGTTAGTGTGTGAGTGGCACATATGAGGATGGTGTTGAACAGATAGTCCATATACTGTAATATTACGCTAGCTTACCATATGTGGCTGTGTTCACATTGGTTGTGGTTATGCACTTTCACACAGGTGTCTGTTACTCTGTGCTGTGACATGCCTGTAGAGCCTGCTATATATGCAGGTGCATGTGTATTTCCCCATAAGAAATGTGGGCCAGTGTTGAGCCAGTCTGCCTGTAGCCTTCACATGCTTTGTTACATGTCTAGCAGCTTAGTGTACTTACCCAGTGAGATGTCATGTCCAGATGCTTGCCAGATGTACTGCTGCCAGGCCACCTTAACAGTCATGTATGTCAGACAAAGCAGCGGGTTGTTGTACAGATGTATGTTACTAACTAGTGGGTAGTATGTGGCCATGGCACCTCTGTACCAGTGGTTATTATGTGTCAAGACAGACAGGGGTGTGTGAATGAATAACCTCTGGGGCAAATGTATACCAGTAGTTACGTGATATACCCATCTACATGGCTGTTAACATCCACATTGTCAGGCTTGGTCCACATGTCTTGCACCAAGGGGTTCTGTGTATACCTCTAGACTGTCTAGAGTGTGTCAGACTGTCCACATATATTGGCCATATCTCTGCTGTAGTCCACAGGAGCATTACTGTGCTAGCAGTGGTACTGCACTATGATGTCCTTAGGATGTCTATCAGTAGCTAATGGCGCACATGTTAAAAGCAGATGTGACCTCCCACACACAACATGTCTGTGAAAACAACCCCTATCAGAGTAGCAATAGTCTACATATATACCTGCAATACATACCTGACATCTCCTTGCACTAAAGTTGGGACTATTGGGGCTGAGGTAGGACTCCACTCCATGTTCAGGACATATGGTGAACATATATGTATACATGCCTATCCATATATCTATATAGATATATACACATATACATATCAACATACATAGATGGATATGTATATGTACATATATATATATATATATATATATATATATACATATAAACACTCAGATATATTCATATACACAGCAATATATGTCTACACATATACAGATAGAGATACATATGCACATATATGTATGGATATCTACATATATATTGACAGTAGTAAGTATATCAGAATATTATTTTATTTATTTATTTATTCCAGTTAGATGACCAGGGAGGTCCACTGGGCTCGGGGAGGCCATTTTCAGTGGAGATCTGGGGAGAAAAGCTCCACAATACATAGTTTAGTTACATGAATAATTACAAAGAAACTTTGCATTACAAACAGCAATTAGCATTCAAAAAGAAGAGAGAACAACAATTACAATTTTGTTTAGGTATGAAAGGCAGGCATCTAGCCTGGTGGCTAGATTTTACAGTTCAGTTATTTATACAATCTACATATGTGAGAGAGGTTAGCTAGGTGAGAAGGTTAGCCAGGTGTAATGGAGGAGGAAAGCTTAAGAGGTATGAGGTGAAGAGTACAATTGCATTTTCTGTTTAAATAAAGGTAGGAATGAAGAAGAGTTTTAAAGTTTTCAAGGTTGTCACAGGTCCTCAATGAGGGGGGAAGTGCATTCCATTGTTTAGCTAAGGAGAAGGATAGCAGAAGCTGACCAGCTGGGCGCTTTAGTACTTGAACGGTGATTAGGTTTTGGTGGGTAGATCTAAGGGTTCTGTGAGGGGTATATAGTTGTAGGATATTGGATAGTGCAGGACACTTAGTAGGTTGGAACAGTAATCTGTGGCAGGTGGTGATTTGGAGAAAGTCCAGTTGGTTGGGGAGTTCACGCCAATTTAATGAGTAAAGGGAGGAACAGTGATGAGAGGAGGAGTTTGCTTTGGTAACAAATCTGGAGATTTTATTATAACATACTTCCAGTTTGGAGGAGAGTGTGGTGGATAAATTAGTAAGCAGAGGGGCACTATACATTAGAGAGGGAAGGAGATAGGTTGTGGTGAGTGTTAGTCTGGTAGCAGGAGAGAGAAAGTAGTTGTTTCTATAAAGTAGGCAGAGTTTTATGTGGGGTATTTTTATGTTCAGCTCGACGTGAGTATTAAATTTTAGGTGCTCATCAATGGTGACACCAAGACATTTGGCGGAGGGAATGACATCTATAATGGAGTTGTTAAGGCTGGTTATTTGGAATGAATTTTTATCAATGGGGAGGATTTTGAACGAGAGAATAGAAGTATTTTAGTTTTATTGGCATTTAGTGAGAGGTGATTTTGGAACATCCAGTTTTTGGTGGTAGAGAAGGCTGTTTGTGTCAGTAATTGAAGATCTGTTAGGTTAGAGGAGCAGCAGATTAACATAGAATTGTCAGCATATTGCACAATATTGGTGTTAGGTATGGCTTTGTGAAAGTCGTTAATAAAGATATTGAATAGTACTGGGCCAAGTATCGAACCTTGGGGTACTCCAGTGGGGGTAGAAAGGAAGGTGGAGATGCCCTGGCCCCATTTTACAGCCTGGGACCTGTCTGAAAGATAGCTGGAGAACCAGGAAAGTGTTTTTTGTGAGAGATTGAGATTAGACAGATGATTTAGTAGGTGGGTATGGGAGATGGTATCGTAAGCTTTAGATACGTCCAGCAGAACTGAGGATACTATTTTACCAGAGTCACGAGCTAAACTGACTGTATGTAAGAAGGAGAGAAGGGCGGTATTGGTACAGTGTCTTGGGCAGAAGCCGTGGTGGGTAGGAGAGAGTAGCTGGTGTTTGGTAAGGAATGGCAGGAGCTGGAGGTGGATGCATTTTTCAAGAAGTTTGGAGATTGGGGAGAGGATGGCTATGGGGCATAAATTAGAAATGTTACAGTTTTTGCCACCCTTGTGAAGTGGAAGAATATAAGCAGTGTGCCATAGTTTGGGAACATAGGATTCAAGTAGGGATCTATTGATCAGGATGCTGACAGGAAGAGCAATACCATCGGAGGCTATTTTTAAGACGGAGGAAGGAATGTTGTTGGGGGCATTGGAGGAAGGCTTTAGTTTAGAGAGAAGTTTCTTTATTAGGTAGGTGGAGATGGGTTTGAGTTTGAAAGTAGAGGGGAAAGAGGGAGAGGAAGACTGAGTGGGGAGGGGTAGAGGGTTATTGTTGGTAAAGGTCTTGGTTAGCTCAGCAATAGAAGTGGTAAAGAAGGTATTGAATAGTGAGGCAATTTCGAGGTCAGATTTGATGGCATCGGGACAGGGGTTGTTTTTAATACCTGGCGTAAGGAGAGAATTTATTGAATTCAAAAATTGTATGGGGTTTTTTGCATGGTTTACTTGGATTTGATGTACTAAGACTTTTTATCTTTAATAACATGTTTTTTGGCTAGGTTTCTCAGCTGTTTATATTTAAGTAAGGTTTCTGGCTGTTTATATTGGAGATATGTTTTCCAGGATTTATCTCTTTGTAGCATAATCTTTTTGGTGTCTTTGGTAAGCCATGGAGCAGTCTTAGTTTTTACTGTTATTGTTCTTATTGGAGCTAGGGAGTTAAGGACATTTAAGAATGTTGTGTTGAAAAAGTCAACGGCTGCATCTAATGGGAGAACGTTTAAGGGGTTCCAGTTAGTATGCTTAAGGGAATCTGAGAAGGTAGTAGGATTAAAGTTAGAGGTGTTACTAGTGTGAATGAAGTGGTGAGAGTGAGGGGAAGTGAGGGTAGCTTAATGGGCGAAGGCAGGGAGGTGGTCTCCTAATGTGTCAGGAATTACACCGGATTTTATGACTTTATTGGGAAAAGATACTAAGATCCAGTCTAGTATGGAACCTGGGTGGTTGTTTTTTTTAGGTCTAGTAATGAAGTTAGTAAGTTGAGTGTAATTTAATAGATTGATAGACATGGTGGGATTAGGGTTATTGATTTTGTTCCGGTCTATATTTACATCTCCCAATATGTACGTCTCTAGCTTCATATTTGAGGAGGCCCATGAGATGATGTCTTCCAGGGTATTGGCGTTGTTTCCTGGAGGAATATATAGTGAAAGGAAGCAAATGCTTTTATGGTTGTTTATTTTTAGTAGGCCAGTTACAAGTTCAGCATTATTGAAATAAGGGATGGGATTAGGATATGGAGTAATGGACAGCTGGTTGGAGTAGATTAATGCTACATCTCCACCTCTTCTACTTAGGCGGTCAGATTGAAGTGACTGAAATCCAGGGGGAAGGAATTCAGAGTTATGGGAACCAGGGAATTGTTATGGCTAGGCTTGTATAGGCTCTAGGGCCAATAGCCTAGTACCAACCTATGAACCTATGAACTTATATGAGGTTTTAGCCAGGTTTTAGAGATGGCTACAATGTCAGGTGAGTTGTGGTTGAGTCAGGCATGAAAGAGGGTTAATTTGTTTCTTAAGCTTTGGGCGTTGATGGTGAGGAATTTGAGGTATTTTACTGGTGGATTTATTGTAAAGGCTAGGGTGGTTTGTAGGAGAGAGGTTTGGTCCTGGATTAGGGTGAATGTCACTGGCTAAGCAAAGGAAAGAGAGAAGAGGAATAAGTTTTTTTGGTTTGTACTTGGGTATAAGTGTCTGGTAGAGAATAGGTTTAGGTTTGTGGCATTTAGTAGAGATTGGGAAAAGTTTAACATTTAAGAGGATGATAGGGTGGGAGGGAACTAAAGAGGCAGAGATGTTATGGAAGTGTGTTGTGTGAGGGAGATGGGGAGGAAGAGGAGAAGGGTGTAGATGTAACTGGGTATAGGAGGTGGCATGGTATAAAGGAAGTTATTAGAAAGATGAGGAGAGATGTGGTAATGAAGTTGTTTGGAGTAAGAGAGAGCATGATAGGTGGAGTCAGTTAGATGTAATAGAGAGGAGGGTAATTGGATTTAGGAGGGAGGTGGGTGTGGCAGTGAGAGTCAGGTAGACTGGAGGATGGGGTGGGGAAAAGTGTTTCTGGATTGGTTGGGAGTGAGAGGGAGGGATATCAGGAGGAGAATAAATGCAGGAGCACTGGGGGCATGTGGAATTTGGGGGTAGGGTAGGGGAGCGGAGTGAGCCCACAGGGCGAACGGAGTGGGATAGAGCAACAGGACGAGAGAGACTAGCTTAAAAAGTATCAGCCACTGTTGTTCAAGGTTTGCAGTAAGTAGGTTATTCTAAGAAAGACTGTAGGGAAGAATAGAGTTACAGTTTGTAAGAAATGTTAGGGGGAGTTTTGTTCCTTAGATAGTTTAATGTAGGGGGTGGTTATTATCAGGATTTGGAGAGTGTGGAGTGGGATTTGGAAAAGTTTGTTAGTTTGCAAGCATGTAGAGATAATATTGGGCAAAAGGGGATTTAATATTATATAGGCTTTAGGCTGATAGGTGCTGCCACCTAGAGGGAATAGGAAGACTAGCAGGCTGAAAAAATGGCCAGGTCACTTATAGGTTATACTAGATAGTGTTCAGGGACTAGAAATCAAGCCAAACAGGGTGGGGGGATGTTTGATGGTCTGCGGTAGGCTGCTGATTCACACACACAGAAGGGCAGTCTAACACTTAAATGTAGTCTTATGTAATTAAATCTAGTATAGGCTACATACATTCACAGAAGTTTAGTTTTGGTAGTCCACACAGAAGTTCTTTTCTTATTATTTGGCCCAGGCTAGCAGGCAGAAATATCCAGGAATAAAAAATGTCAGAGGTTTTGCAGGTAGTAGTCCTTATATTCTAGAGGCTGGGAGGGACCTTCAGGAGAGGAGTACTGTAAAGAGAGAGGACAAACATATTGGTTTAGGTATTAAATGGGAAAAGATACAGGTAGAGAGGAAGGAAAGAGAGGAAGTAATGGAGTAATAGTCAGTAGGGGAGAATTAAGTAAGTAAAATGTAAGAAGTAGAAAGATGTAGGGAGGGGTCTAGAAGAGGGGTATATAATGAGGTAGAGGTGGAGTAAGAGGTAGAATGGAGAAGACAGCAAGGTACAGCTATAGGAGAAAGCAGGAGTAGGCAAAATAATATGCAGTTTCCAAGTCCAAGTCACTCTACAATCATATCACACTAGACCACATTAAATGCAGTAACCCAGCTCATTTGTTGAGTAGGGGGAATTAGACATTAGTAAAAACAAGTGAACAACACTAAATCGGTCAGACATTACAAATAAAATGCATAGAATATAACTATAAACTGTATAAAATGTCTAGGCACAACTAAATATTTACAAAATTATATAGATTTAACCAAGTAGAGCCATAGACATAGCTTTCAATTATCAGGGCATGTGGAAGTAATCAAGATGAGCCATAAGCACAGCTTTCAGGTAACACATTAAAAATATATACAGTATCTGGAGGGTTTTACCACTGAAGATAGGACTCATATAGAGCTAAAACCATGCAGCGATTTAAAAAATGGAAACAGAAATACCAGACAGTTATCCGATGCCCTTTAGTTGGCGTTCTCACACTAACCGTAGTATAGAGCCCATTAGTGAGTCTAGTGCAAAACACTCACTATGTGGGTTAAAGTAAAAGCAGATTCTTGATTTATTGCTATCAGCGCCTGATGAATGGTGATCTCAGTAAGTCGAGTGCTGAAACTGCGTTAAGCGCACAGAAGTGGATATCACTCAGCACTCATCACAATGACTGACCCACGGAAAAAAATAAAATAAAACTTGCTTTGGTTTAGTTTCTATCAACGCCTATTGCATGGCATTCATAGCAAAGAATAAAAATAAAGCAGGCTATGGTTTAGTGTCAAGCAACGCCTATTGGATGGCGTTCTTGGTGAAGCGAGAGTTGAAACTACGATAAGCACAGAGATGTAAAAGCCACTCAGCACTCATGTTCTAAGTAAAAATAAAAATAAAACCTGGCTGAGGTATAGTTTCTGACAATGCCTGTTGGATGGCATTCTAAGTGAGGTGGGCATTGTAACTGCGTTAAGCGCAGAGATGTGAAAGCACTCAGCACTCACGTTCTTAGTGAAGAAATATATATAGCTGGCTTAGGATTAGTTTCTAACAAAGCCTGTTGGGTGGCGTTCCTAGTAAGGCAAGTGAAAAAACTGCATTAAGCGGAGGGATGTAGGAATCCTTCAGCACTCACCAAACAGATTGACCCCATGTGGCACATAATAGGAGCAGGTTGGTAAAGAATACAGCCACTGTTAAGGCGCCAAAGGTGTATTAAACTGCGTTAAGCGCAGAGATGTGGGAATCCTTCAGCACTCACCAAACAGATTGACCCCATGTAGCACATATTAAGAGCAGGTTGGTAAAGAATACAGCCGCTATTAAGGCTCCAAAAGAGTATTGGAAACCCAGAGCTGAAGCGAGGTTATGCAAGCCAGAAAGCAGCCCTTTATCACAGTACAATATTGGAAAGATGTGAAAGCATTCTAAGTCACTCTAATACACATACAAATGATGGGAAACTATCCTAAAACACATACATCATGAAATTAGCAGAAGTAGAAGTTAGTACATTGGTCTGTTCCAACAGCAACTGTTATACATTAATTCACTGTTCAGAAACCTACCAGGAGGCGAGTCAAGCAGCAGTACCATGTAACCAGCTCAGGGAAGAGAACAAAGTGGTCACTCCTAACTGGGAAGGTTGAAAATGGCACCAAATAGATCTTGGCATCTAGAAGTAAACTCAGGGAAGGGGATTTGCTGAGGGGGAGGGGCTAAAAATACAGAGGGGCGAGAATGGGATTTGAGAGGGGAGAAGTGGGAGGCAGGGGAGAATCCAGGAAGGGGAGAGCAGCAGGACGAGAGAAACTAGCTAAAAAAGTATCAGCCACTGTTGTTCAAGGTTGAGGTAAGTAGGATATTCTAAGAAAGACTGTAGAGGAGAATAGTTACAGTTTGTAAGAAATGTTAAGGGGAGTTTTGTTCCTTAGATAGTTTAATGTAGAGGGGTGCCTATTATCAGGATTTGGAGTGTGTGGAGTGGGATTTGGAAAAGTTTGTTAGTTTGCAAGCATGTAGAGATAATATTGGGCAAAGGGGATTTAATATTATATAAGCTTTAGGCTGATAGGTGCTGCCATCTAGAGGAAATAGGAAGAATAGCAGGCCGAAAAAATGGCCAGGTCTCTTATAGGTTATACTAGATAGTGTTCAGGGACTAGAAATCAAGCCAAACAGGGTGGGGGGGGGTGTTTGATGGTCTGCGGTAGGCTGCTGATTCACACACATGGAAGGGCAGTATAACAATCGAATGTAGTCTTAGGTAATTAAATCTAGTATTAGCTACATACATTCACAGAAGTTTAGTTTTGGATGTCCACACAGAAGTTATTTTCTTATTATTTGGCAAGGCTAGCAGGCAGAAATATCCAGGAATAAAAAACGTCAGAGGTTTTGCAGGTAGCAGTCCTTATATTCTAGAGGCTGGGAGGGACCTTCCGGAGAGGAGTACTTGCTGCATAGCAGTCCACTAGATGGGTGCTCAGGTGTGCTGTGCTCAGACGATGGCTTTGCTTTTTCTTTGTTGTTGTTGGAATCATTGTCCTTGATTATGTCATACTATTGACAGAAAAGTGCTATCACCACACACAGAAAGTCCCACTTCACCAGTTATCTCAAGCAATGCCGAAACAAACTGAAGAAGCTGGGAATCCGAACAATGAGTCTCTTATTCCAGATGGAACAAAACAGGATATGTATGCACATATAGTTATAGATATCTACATATATACCAACATAACTAGGCATATCTGTGTACATAGGATGTACATACATATATAGCTATATATACATATATTTATATATACATATATATATATATATATATATATATATATATATATATATATATATATATATATATATATATATATATATATGTGTGTACATACAAAGAGATGTACACATGGCCATATATATGTTGCACTATACAGGTGTGTATACAGACATATGTATGAATATGCATGTGTTTGTACATGTAGACATATATCGACCTATTATATGTATATAACCATATTCCTGTCATGTGTAAACCTCTTGGTTGTGTATACCCTCCCAGATGTATCTCACCATATGTATCTGCTATGTATACATTATGATAAAACAACATATGTGATGCACCAGCCATATTAATAACAAGGACTACACAACTTTGGAAGTAAAGACAATTGTTCAATACTATTTAATATGTGTATTGACAGCTGTAGTGGTACAACAACAGCTTTCTTCACAATGGTCATGGCATAGTGGTTAAGTGTTATGACTGTAGTGTACAGGGTCCTGGGTTCAAGACCTGCAAGGACTGTTCATTTTGTTGCTGGGCAGAACAAGAGCTGTCAGATACAGAGTGGTTAAGGCAGTTTAGAGCAGCTTTAAGCAGGTTTGCATAGTAACCTGTGACGTGTTCAACTGTACCCCAGATATGTCACAGCCATGGTGTCACCACAGTGCCATACCTAGATGTGGAATATAACTGCAGATCATCCTCATGCTGACACATGTACACCTACACACATTAGAAAGACCACAATCAACCAGTGTTACTAACAGCTATAATGCATCATTGCTGGATGGCTACACTACCTGCCATATATGCATTACACTTTACTCCTTACAACATGTTACACTGCAGTACTGTGGTACACTGTAGTACAGTCACTGTGTGCATCAGAACCATATTAGCCTGTCCCTGCATTGATGGTATGGATGACAGGGATGTAGCACAGGTATCATCATATGCACAGGGTGTGATGTTGGTTTGCCAGAGGCCAAGGGTGGGCCATACATTTGACACCATATTTGTGGGTAAAGGGTGTACTGTGGTGAGGTGGGCATGGTGCTGTGGTGTGTGTAGGTATGGAGTTGCCCTAGGTGCATTTGTATAGTGCGTGGTTATGCATGCAAACAGTTCTGCCATGTGGCTGCCCTACACAGGTGCTTATGGTCAGCTGCAGACCATACCTGGCAGGGTGTGCAGTTCACCGCCTCTGGCCATGGACACGTGGACTGTGACTGCCAGGGTATCCATGGGCATGTCCAGATACAAGCCCTGATGTGCTACTCTCACCTGCTGATGGCAAATGTCTGCTGGTGCCAGGCTCCTCCTGGGACTCTCCAGGACCATGTGTACATGGCCTGGTGTGGTGTGGTGTGGAAAGCACCCCCCCCCACACTGCCGGGGCTGGTACTTCCACTACAGGAGCTCCTTGGTGTTCTAGCATGTCCATGTTGAATGCCAGCTGTTGGTGTTGCTGGCCTACGTCCACGGGGTTGTCGCCACACCCCCACCACATGTTCAAGAACTGACACACCATGAACGATGAGGGCCATCATCTCACCATGCCGTCGAAGCATGAGCTGGGTATAAGCACGGATGGCACCAGACAGTTCATGGATGTTGTCACTTACAGATGTGAGAGCAGCCCTCTGCAGTCTCAGGGACTGTCTGGTGTAATGTTCCATATGTGCCTGCACCACCATGACAGCCTGAAACATGCACCTGCTGGTATCAGCTATGTTACTTCTGCCAGGAACATGATGTCCAGCGGCCTTACCATGAGCACTCTGGGGCATCTACCTATGTGGTGCCCTGCCAGACATCCGGCTATGCCTGCTGCGACCGGACACAGCAGGCATGGTTACCACACTTAACTGTGCACTGCCACCAAATGCCTGCTGTCCCTCCGCTATGGCCACTGGTGATGGGGTATGTATAGGCACTGAAACTGTGTGTGGGGTTGGGGTGCTAAAAGGGGGATGTCAAATGATGGCGCAGTGTCAGCCCCTGACAAGCCCACCTGTGCCTCAACAGTACTATCATCATCTTCGGTGTCTGTATGGACACCAACATCAGATTGCATGTAGGAGGGACCTTGACCCACCTCGCCACCTGTGGGGGAAACAATAAATGCACTTTAAAACCTGTACAGCATTGCCTAACAGTACACACACACACACACACACACACACACACACACACACACACACACACACACACACACACACACACACACACACACACACACACACACACACACACACACACACACACACACACACACACACAACTCCATAATGCCTACCTATCCATGGTTTTACAGACAGTCCCATGTATATGTCCATGTGGTACCCCATCCTGCATCACACAAAATACACACATTGATACCACTCATTAACATATCAGTACTCTAAATGCCTACACAAGTGGCCACAACACAAGACCTGTTACTATATTATTACCTGCCTGACATGTGTTTAGTGTTTTTTAAGTGGCCTCACTGCTGTCATTCAGTATTCACCCTATATATGTCTGGACATCATGAGCATGGCCCCTATATGTGTGGACTACTATGTTCTATCCATAATATCACGCAATGGTTTGTCATTTGTATGTAATGCTCAATACCTGCCAGATATGCTGCTCATTCACCCTATCATGTGACAACTGTAATATTTGGATACACTCCCTGGTGTTGACTAGTACTTCCCCAATGCATCTGTAGTGCTGCATACGTGGGTTGTAGGTGACCTCTCTGCTGAATGCAATATTAAGGGTGTACCTGGTGTCTACCTTCCCTCTCGATGCCTGTTCCATGCTACAGACCATATTATACTATCAGCTGTCCTGTGATTACACACATGACAAGTATTCCTGGTGTGTAATGTGGCAGTCCATGTACATGTACTGCATGATGCCATAGGGAAGTACTGCTGTATGAACACCCCACAATCACACATGTGCATACATGGCCAGCCACACAAACACACACATGCACACAAGCATCCTACATGCATCAAACTCCCTCCACTTCACCAGAGTGACCCTACAGACAAACTAGCTACCCACAAGGATGTGCACACACACACACACGCACACACGCACACACACACACACACACACACACACACACACACACACACACACACACACATAGGTGAGGTTGCACAATGATAGTACACACAGTCATCCTATTACCCCCCTGTCAACATGCATAACATATGGTACCCAACAGCATGCAGTGCAGCTATAGTCAATCCATGCTAGCAACAGTATACATGTGTGTGATGCATGTGCTGTGTCACTAGGTGAAGCACCTTCCCCTGGATACCACTGCACCCATATCAGTGACAACAAACCGTACACACATCTCAATAGGTATGGCTACAGCATACCTACCAGTGGGGCAGATATTGTACTGTACCAAGCTTTGTGCAATGCATTTGTAACCATGTTCCCTGTGTGGACATTATCATTGCTGGCCTGTTACAGACTATTCACCTGCATGCCATTGTCAGGACCATGATGGTTCCATATATGCTTGTGGTATGCTTGCTATTTGTGTGCTGCACATCTGACATACTGTGTTATTGTGGTTATCTATGCATGCTGTTGGACATGTTCTGGGATTGTGTAGACTATTACTACCAACATATGTTCTATAACAGTGGCACAATAACATGTATATGTACTATTGGCCAGCAGAACCACCTCTACAAACTCATCTGCCCATGTTACCCAACCACATCACATGTGTGTCCCACCATGTGGCCTCCTCATATATTGGTCCAGCAATACCATCAGGTGGAACCAACACCTTCCTGCACAGCTGCACTGTTCCGCCTTGCTACAACACAGACAGGTTCCACAAATGGAGACAGCCTGACATTAGGGGGGTATCTGTAGGGCCAGATTGCAGGTAACCCTATTACACACCTATGGCATTCCTGCATGCTACAATGCAGATTAACCTGAGTATCCTGCAAGGGGTGGGCTGTGGATCCCACGTGTCCGTCATAATGGCATTACTTCCTCCACCAGCTATTGGCCACATAATATACATGCTTCCCATTACACAACACAGACTATGATGGCTTATATCTTATCAGTCAGTGCTGCTCTGCATGGTTGTGGGGTATGGTCCACTATCCACAGGGACTGACTCTATTGTCCTTAGCAATTGTTCAGCTGAACATCATTACAACAACAATACCTGAAGGCACATATAAAGCATACTGCATCATATATCTTATTATTATGGACCAAGCACTATGGTAAGTTTACATACATATATACTTCACATAACTGTTCTGGGAGTGCAGACTCTTCTAGAGTGTTTGGTATTTTTATTTGTTTTCCTTATGCGCTCTCTCTCTCTCTCCCTCAATCTCTCACTCACAGTCTCTCTCCAGTAGATGGAATGAGCTGCTTTGCATAGATTGCAGCATGGAATTTGGAGGTGATGCACATGATTTGCACCAGTGTCCTCCACTTACTACCTGCATGCAGCATTCTGTGTAGTACTTCCAATTACCACTTTCATGGCAACCAACCTACATCATGTGGGCATGGTCCCTTTACCTTTCCTGTATGATGGACATCCTTCCTGTGTGTGGGCATCAATGTTACAGACAAAAGATAGCAATACCTCTTACAGGAGAACCTGCACACTCAGGCCAGCTACATATTTGTAGGAGGTTCCAGAACTACAGACAGAGTGTGAGTAGTGTTGTTGTATGCATTGTATAGCACTGGTGTTACGGGGTTTGTGTGTACATACCAGTTTAACTTGGAATGCAGTCTGTCTGCGTAGCTCTCAACTGTGGGCCTGTCCTCTTGATGGCCAGAAGTGTGCCTATTACATTTGCCTGCCCACCACACAGGTCTTGTGTCAGATATATCACTGGCAGTTTGTCTATTGAGTGCTATCAGTACATGGCTACATCCATTTCTGTTTCTAACTTCATATTCCTGACTAAGGGTATGTTGCTGATTATCCTGTAAAACCAGCGACTTGCTTAGTGTATGACAACAGTTTTACACATATGGGCCTGTGTTCCAGCCTCTGTCCTCCACCTACGTACCAGGCTTTGCACATATGACATGCTATCAGGAGTTGTTATGTAGTGGGCTGTGAGTATGTCATGCTGCCATTCTTGCTGTCAGTCCACTGCTGTTGTGTCCCCCACACATACTGTGGGGTTGGGGCCATATATGTGTGGGCTTCACCTACACAATACATGTGTGCCCTTATGCACTCCAGAGGCCAGTGTATGTAACAGTGGTATATGGCCCTGTATTATTAAGTCTGGGGGGGATGCACCATAACTAACCTAGGCTGTTACAACATGTGTGGGTATCAGGGGTAAGCTGCCTTAAGGTATCTGGATGTACATTACCATACAATCCACCTTGGGTAAATGCAGGCCTACTGCCTCCTGCCATACAGACTGTTCTGTTTAGCAGTGTGATTGTGATGGTGTCAGTTATGCCTTGTTATGTAACAGATACATCCCATTGTGTCAACTGAGGTCTTTACCCCCTAGGGATTGTGTATAGAGTGTAGACAGAGGCTGCTTGACTATTCATCTGCATTACTTACTGTTGATTGTTTGGTATCCTGTGGCCCAGTCAATCTTTACTATTGTACTACTTGAAGCCTCGGCCTGGACAGCAACATATGTAAACCTTTACAGAATACTGTATTAGTATAACTGATTCACAGTTGCATTGCTCTGTTTATATGGATGTCACTGTCTAAACAGCTATATGATATGGCATATACAACTGTAATAGTACTCAAATAAAGCTTTCCCATGTATGCATACCTGTGTGTGGTGTTATATCCTTTGACCTCTCTGTGGCTATATGTCGCAGGCAACAATTGTCATTTGTATGGGTGGCTCATACGGTGTCCAGTTAGTAAGGTGGTAACTGTAGGCATAGTGGCTGTTCCATATTGCGTGCACCTTCTACATATGTATCTTCCTATACATATCTCTTTGTGTGTATGTGTAGTTATATACATATATATATATATATATATATATATATATATATATATGTGTGTGTGTGTGTGTGTGTGTGTGTGTGTGTGTGTATATTTATATCTGCATATATGTTACTAGGGATGTTGATTGCTTCCACATTGTACATTCCCTATGGGAGCCAGACTGTACTGCATGATATGTTACTGTTAAGATCTTGTGCCCATGTTGTGTCAGGTCCTGGTTATGGGATCTGCAACATTTGGTAGTGTATTGCAGGGCAGATGTGTTTGGCTGTGGGATACCTATTCGTACAAGACGTATCTTGTTTGTTTCCTGTCAACCCCATTAACGGTGCATGTGGACATATATGTTTTTATGTTCCCATTTTTATCTATAGATGTATGTCTTTATATATATATATATATATATATATATATATATATATATATATATATATATATCGTAATAAAACTGACTAAGTGAACTAATGAAGAAAAATAACAAATGACTAAAAAACTTTAAAAACTAAACTAGGAGAGTATGCAAATAAACTCACAGGCAAAGCAGTTTCCTTAGCGCTTTCATCCTTTATTCAGTGTATAGGACTTCTTCAGAGAAACAATGCATAAACATATGCATTGTTTCTCTGAAGAAGTCCTATACACCGAATAAAGGATGAAAGCGCCAAGGAAACTGTTTTGCCTGTGAGTTTATTTGCATACTCTCCTAGTTTAGTTTTGAAGTTTTTTAGTCATATATATATACTGCTTACATATATATTATATATATCATCTATATCTACATATATAGATATGTATATATCTATTTAGATATTAATATAAATACACACACACACACACACATACAGCTACATGTTTAAATTAATTTCCTGTACTGTTGAATGACTGGGCTGGATGATATGTTTGTGAAAACATCAGAGTTATTTACATCTGAGATGGCTTAGTGGTAAATCACTTTAGCTATGGTATGCAGGGTTCTGGCTTCAAACCTTGCATAGGCTGTTTATATTGTTGCTGGGCAGAAGAAGGGCCATTGGATACAGAGTGATTAAGGCACTTTTAAGCAGTTGTAAGTGGGTTTGCGTGGAGGTAAACACGGGTAACTTCCGGTTACAGTTATATACTCAGATAGCTTCTAAATTGCTTTACCTGTGTAGGCAATGTTTACCCCCACACAAACAAGCTTAAACCCACCTACTGCTGCTTAAAAGTGCTTACTCCTGCTTACCCCCACACTAATTTCTTTAAAAGAAAAGAAAAAAGGGTTGATAGGAAAGTGGTGAAAAAGGGGCATAAAGAGGGAAAGACAGTACAGTAAATAGCTAGGGATGTGCAGGAGGGTGTAGGGAAGGTCCATAGCTGCCCATTTCTTTTATAGCAACAGCTGTGCATATACACTTACTTTGGAGGTTGATTTGGACACTCAAACCCCTGAGAGAGGTGTGAGAACAACATTAATATGTTGTGATGCCAATTAGACCAGATTACATGTGTCCAGTGAACACATGTGCGAAATGGACAGCTATGTATGGGGCAGTATTTTTTTTTGGGATTAGATTGCCCCTTTTTTTTTCAGATGAGAGTGGGATGTTGGGGAAGGATAGTAGGTATATTTGGTGAGGTAGGTTGGGTAAGTTAGCAGACAAGACAAGATTCATACAGGGGTGGTATATGACACATGTGGAGGGTAAACACCTTGATGGGGAGAGGCGTTGGGAAATTGGAAGCTCATGAGCCCCCTAGTGGAAACAGTGGGACTGAGATCCCCACCCATGGGCAGTCACCACTACACCTTCACAGCCCTAAAGGTGGCTGTGCTGGGGGCTGAGTCTGAGAGCCAGGCTGACCCTCTAGTCACAACACGCAGCCTTTGAGCTGGCGTAGAAGATCTCCAAACTGCTGATGGAGCTCTCTATGCACCACAACCTGGACCTGGTGATGGGTGACAGGTTTCTGTCCATGCCCACTCCCGGGGGGGGCGAGCCCCATCTTCTGAGGTGGTTCTACCCGAAGGTGGTGCAAGACCTATGGACGAGGAGGTCCCGGGTTAGGCCCCAGATATGCTGGTGCCTAGTGCCATGGGCATCTGAGGTGGGACAGGTGGGTCCATTGGGACCCGCATTCCTATACGTGCTATGATGTTTATGGTATATCAGCATATATGGGTTAGTAATTGTCAGCACATTCCAGGGTTAGGTATAACAGCATGCATAGATATTCCCATTATCCCAGACACCAGATACGGAACAGTTACATAGTAAATGGAACACATGCATATATGGGACCACAGTGGTAATAACAACAGCATGCAGGTACATTGATGGCATCATGCCACCAATGTTGGAGTATTTCAATATAGCACATGCATGGAAACAGATTTAAATAATTATCAACCAATAGTACATATGTCCCAACAGAACAGTGAAGTCATTACATACCAGTTGAGGTGGGTATGTAGTTTATTGTTGGAGATATGGTGGGAAGGAGAGAAAGATGTCAATTAACAACTAGTATATTCCTGTAGTCCACATTACTTTCCTAGTCAGTGCTGTTATCTGTACCTTACAAGTATTACTGCACTACCCTATAGCCTTAGTTTGGACAGTGATATGGCTGTTGTCATCTTTATACATGAACTGGTTTTACCTGCAGTATACACCTCTTACCTGGTATACCTGTGAGGGAAATGTTTGTTAACACTAACTGTTTCTACACATACTCCCAGATTCCAGGTTGATGTGCACATAACTGTCCATCTTGTTCTGCACAGACTCTGGCCATGTCTTGACCACATGCAGGTGAACCGGGACATATCTAGACTATTGCCCTCTTCCACCTTTAGTGATTCACCACACTCTTATATAGGTTTTCCTACACAGTTATATTATGTAGCACAGTGTGGGTGATAGTGATCAGTGATACCTTATTATTCAGAGCAACTGCAACACTCACAATTCCATACAATACCAGAGTAAGTAGTACCAGTACAGTGTATCAAGCTTTTTGTGTTCGTATCTGATGTACCTGTGGGAGCAATGTTTGTCAGCACTACCTGAATGTTGCCACACAAAATACCAGATTACACATTAGTATTATGCACATACATCTCACTCTGCTACTGTACACACTCTGGTCACAGCTTGACAACATAGGGGTGTAGATAAGACATACTTGGCTTATTACCCTCATAACAGTTTTGGGAGTTGTTAGAGTGACAGGTTTGTTCTCGTAGATGTGTGACAATCAGTTGTATTCCCTGTTTGCTGCTTAAACATCTGGGATCATACCACATAATTCCCAGGGGGACAGGGTGACAGGCAGCAGATATGGGCCCATATACTGGACATTCTGGTCTTATCTGTACAGTTGTGGGGTCTGTATGCAGCCTACTTCCACTCCCAGGCTTCAGACCATGACTGTGTCTGCTACAACTTAAACACTGTCCATCAGCACTGTGTGTGCTATATAGATATTGCTGTATATCTCCTATCTGCTTTCTGTCTTATAATTCCCCTGTGGTTTCATTCTGTCCTTGTATTACATCATTCTTATACAAGATTACCTAGACAGTTATATTTTGTAGGTCAGTGTGGATGACAGTGATGAGTAATACCTTATTATTCAGAGCAACTGCATCAGTCACAATGCCATACAATATCAAAGTAAACAGTACCAGTACAGGGTATCATTCTTGTATTTCTGGCCACAGTGTTGGTATCTGACAGACCTGTGGGAGAAATGTTTGTTAGCACTATCTGAATGTTGCCACACATAGAACCAGATTCCACATTACTATTATGAACATACATCTCACTCTGTTACTATACACACTCTGGCCACAGCTTGACAACATGGGGTGTAAATGGGACATACGTTGTCTTCTTACTCTCATAAGGTTTTGGGGAGTTGCTTGTGTGCCAGCTTTGTTCTCACAGATGTGTGTCAATCAGTTGTATTTCCTTTTTGCTGCCTATACGTCGGGGATCAACCCACTGATTTTCCAGGGGGACAGGTTGACAGGCAACAGATATGTGCCACTTTACTGGACATTCTGGACATATCTGTACAGTTATGAGGTATAATTCTGTATGCAGACTACTACCACTGCCAGGATTCAAACCATGGCTGTGTGTGCTAAAAATATAACAGTTCATGTCTCAGTTGCATGTGCTATTCAGATTTTGTTGTCTGCCTTTTCACTGTTTTCTGTCTATGTATGTGTCTCTCAATTGTACTAAGTGGCCTCTGGGGATTACACCAGTCATATACAGGCATTCCTACACATTCTATTTATGGTGCACAGTGTGGGTAATAATGCTTAATACAACAGTACTATTACGTAATTGCAAATCTACATTACCACATGATACCAGGGTATACACATGCAGTCCAGCAGTTAGACCTTTACTGTCAGGCTATTACACTTTTATTTACATACAAACTATATGAGACTCTTCCTGCCATATTCTCCAGTGTATGCAGCACTTGCCTTAAACAATCTTCTTCTTCTTTCGGCTGCTCCCATTAGGGGTCGCCAGAGCAGATCATCTGTTTCCATTTCTTCCTGTCCTCTGCATCCTGCTCTGTCACACCAGCCACCTGCATGTCCTCTCTCACCACATCCATAAACCTTATCTTAGGCCTTCATCTTTTCCGGTTACCTGGCAGTTTCATCCTTAGCATCTTTTTTCCCATTATACTCTGCATCCCTCCTCAGCACATGTCCAAACTAATGTAATCTTGCCTCTCTGGCTTTGTCTCTAAACCTTCCAACCTGGGCTAACCCTCTAATATACTTATTCCTAATCCTGTCCACCCTTGTCACACCCAGTGCAAATCTTAACATCTTTAACTCTGCCATGTCCAGCTCTGACTCCTGCCTTTTTGTCAATGCCACTGTCTCCAACCCATATAACATAGCTGGTCTCACTAACCTTTTGTAGATCTTCCCTTTCACTCTTACTGGTACTTGTATGTCATAAATCCCTCCTGACACTCTTCTCCACCCATTCCATCCTGCCTGTACTCTCTTCTTCACCTCTCTTCCACACTCACCATTACTCTGAACTGTTGATCCCAAGTATTTAAATTCATCCACCTTCTCCACCTCTACTCCCTGCATCCTCACCATTCCTCTATCCTCCCTCTCATTCACAAAGATATATTCTGTCTTAGTCCTGCTGATCTTCATTCCTCTTCTCTCTAGAGCATATCTCCATCTCTCCAGGGTTGTCTCCACCTGTTCCCTACTCTCACTACAGATCACAATGTAATTTGCAAACATCATAGTCCACGGGGACTCCTGTCTGATCTCCTCTGTCAACCTGTCCATCATCAAAACAATACAGGTTTTATACAGGCAATTAATTTACTATTACTTTTAGATTTATTTCCTATGACAGTACATAAAAGAGTATTACTGACCTGCCTCACATCGCAACCTCTCCAGGTGACTTCAGTGGGTCTCCTGGTTCATGGTCTACTCACTTGCAGCTGTGGAGAACATAAGAGGAATATTTAGCCATACCTATCCATGTTATATATGAGCTGGCAATTATTACACACATAGTGGAGTGATACATACAGCTGGGACAGCCCCTGTCATTCTAGCCTCTTGGATCTACTGCTCCAAGAGGTTCCCCTTATGCTGCTTCAGTTCGGCATAGTGATGCCTGACCTGCTCACCAGTTTGGGGTATGCCAGTGTCACTGGTGAGGTCACGAGCAAGATGGTCCCAGACTTCCGCCTTATATTGGGAACCCTGGTACTGGCCCTGCAGCAGTCTCTGCTCATGGTCTTTGACAAGGAGTCCTGCCATGACTCCAGACTCCTGGATGCACCAGCACTGTGTCCAGAAGTGCACACCTTCTCCCCTTTCTGTCATTGTGCATGCAAGGGAAAGCTACAACCAGTTATGAGAGGTATTACTGCCTGTTGGGTTTAAGTAGGGCCAATTTCCTGCACTTTTCCATGATTGGCCAGTTTTGAAAAGCCTAGGCTATGGGCAAACCTGCTTACCTAAGGTTGGCATTGTTTAAAGGGGTATACCACTGGGCACATTGAGTTAGCTGGCCTACACATTGCTTACACCTCCTAAGCTGGCCTGTGCAATGCTTAGCATTGCTTACATTAGACTTTACATTATATTTTCTTTTTGGCATTGATTTATTATTCATTACATCTTATATATATATATATATATATATATATATATATATATATATATATATATATATATATATATACCTGGTATCCATGATTCATGTGTACATACACTGTATGGGGTCCTTGAGTTTTATTGGGGACTTCTACACTCTCTTACAATTACACCTCACATCTGGGCTTACTGCTGTTCTCCAGTTCACATATTTATGTTATGTAGTGGGTTATAGAACATATGACTGTATACTGATTCCTTTCACAGGTTCAGTTTGATTTTACTATAGTGAGGACTTGTTTGCTGATACCTCATTCTTTTGTACTGCTGTGATGGCTTGGTGGTTAAATATTATGACTATAGGGTCCTGGGTTCAAGTCCTGCAAGGCTGTTTATTTTGTTGCTGGGCAGAACACTGGCTGTTGGATACAGAGTGATTAAGGCACTTTTGAGCAGTTGTAAGCGGGTTTGAGCGGGTTTGCACGAAGGTAAGCAATGCTAACCTCCGGTTAAATATGCTTACAGAGAGTTAGCTTCAGTATTGTTTAATCTGTGTGTGCATTGCTTACCCCCGCACAAACGGGCTTAATCTCGCTTACTAGTTCTTAAATATGCTTACTACTGCTTATTGGTGCTTACACTTGCTTACTAGTGCTTACTACCACTTACAATTGCACTGATTTAGACAGTAATATCTAATGGTTCTTGGGAAGGTGGGGGATATGGAAGCTGTATGGTGTTGTCTTTCATTACACATTTTACCTTCCATTTGTATCCATGATTCCTGTGTACATATACTGTATGGGGCATATGTGCTTATCTGTGGACTTTGCAATATTATGACACTGACACCTCACATCTGCATTTAATGCAGTACTCCAGTTCACAAATATATGTTATTTAGTAGGTTATGCAACTAAAATATTGGTCATAACGTGATTGGCCATGGAAAATGGAATGTGCTGCAGTGGGACTCGAACCGGGAATGACTTCTCTGTCTGCTACACTATTGCTATACTGCTTCATTTGCATATATCTTCCTTGTTATCTTCTTTAACCATTTAAGCTGCATTAATCATAGCTAAGCGATGGGCAAACCCGCATACCTACGGTTAGCTTTAATTGGATTCATAATAAACAAAGAGGTTTGTTTATTTGATTTGTATTTACT